>NC_137484.1:600000-897500 GCF_918807975.1 Aplidium turbinatum | reverse complement strand
GCCGAATCGGACTAGCCGAATAGTAGCAGACCCCTCTCCCCCACCCCTGCATTTTTTTCTGCCGACACCCATGTTTGTGAGGTATTTGGTCATTTATTACAGTTTAATGATTTTTACGCAATTATATTCGCCTACATTAAATTGTAATTCAATGTAGGCGATAATGACACTTCAAAAACAATAGCAACTGAAACAAATGGTGATACAACGTTAGCAGATGTAGAATCAGTGTGTAATAAAAAGATGAACATCAGCGATTTGAGCGATTAATGTTTATCTGAAAACAATTTAATGTCGTTTATTCAGTACTATGTCTTTGCTTCAACAAAAAAGGCAGCGTATATTTAATATATGCGTTCACTTTCACTTACAAATCATTCATTGCAAAAATATTTTACTTGCAAAAACTACCACAGTAACAATTTGAGGTCCAGTTCTAAAGATACAACTATTTTTATTAAAGTAAATATACTTTTACACTTACAGCTTTTGGGTATCTAACACTCTAAAAGTGATGAATTTTCACACTGAGTTTCACAAGCACAGTGAATACTACACTTAAAGCCTTTCTTGGAGCAATCAAAGGATGTGCATAAACGTTTAGCGCTCCTGAAATTTACACCTAATTTCTTTTAGAAAGGTTTTGGGTGCACATTCATTTATCTGGCATTATTGGGACCAGACCAGAAGCTGTTTCCTTGTATTCATAAAAAGTAGGATTCAGCACAGTTTATGACGCCATGTTGACACTTGATGAAGCACACAAAGGCTGTGAAAGTAGCATGCTTGGCTTGTTGGAGGCATTCTTTCAACTGATATATATTTTGGGGATACAGCATAATTGTAGCGCAATAAATTCAAAGTAATGATGAAAAACCCTTGCTTATACAGAATTTGGGCAAACTCTTCTCCAATTCTGGAAATGCCTTTTTTTAAAGCTTCCTTGGTTCCGAAGGCGGCACATTTAGATTTACGTTGCACTTTGTCCAGACCTTTTTAGATTTTGAAAACTTTTACTTTTCCCATTCGGTAAAAGCAGGATGTTGTATCACATCCAGAGAACGCATGGCAAAATAGCAACAATCGGCACATATTTTCTCCGAGAGCAAGCTGAGCTCGACGAATGGAAATTTCCGCGTTAGACGTTTTCATATAAATGCTGTTTCCGCATGGTGCGTGATAAAGCAAAGGATGAGTATATCAGTATCGTCAGCCATCACAGTTACTTGACCATAGGTTTCATATTCTTCCAGCACCTTACGGACGATAACAACATCAGCGCCTCCTTCTCCTTCGGCCTTGTACACTCCACACAGTAATGCCATTACTACTAAGATTATCCGAAAGTATGTTTATAAATTTATGCTTGTTACGTTTATTTGATAAAAACGCGGATTCATTTGTCGGGATGGGTGTGTCTAAGCGAATTGCTACGTCGGGACAAGATGTGTTCAGCTTTCTGCGCTTTTGCTCTACTCCTTGGTTGTTTCAATATCATAATTGTCAAAAACAACGCTGATATTGGTATTTTCCCCACGTAGAAGATATTGAATGAAGATTTCAAGCAAATGTTTCATATTCCCAACTTTTGGCCAGGGAAGTCGGTGAATAAGAGCACAGCCATCAAATACAACCAAAATACAAGATAATCGAGAATTAGTGCACAAAATATCCTCATTTTGCGAGATTATGTATTTGAACAATGCAGATTTCTGAGATTTCCGCATACTTCCGTCATCTGAGAAAAGTGATGGTGGAACATTGTCAAGTTCATACGAAAATATGTTCAGTTCCAGTGGCCCCTGCAAACAGGCTATACAGTGGATCCAGTAATCTGTGAAAGATTTCGGTGGATGACATGTGTGTACATGACTTCACCTCCATATTTTAAGGCTTTTCGCATAACGGCAAATGTACTTGCTTAGTCAGATCTTTTTAGCGAAATCTCTTTCAGCTTCCTTCCACATTTTTGCGAATAATATCGTTGTCAATAATTAAGGCGTTATTCACATTTACACGAGTATCAGCAATAAAGCCTGTTGAAATGTTGTATAAATCTTTTCTATCTGTATGAAATGGGTTGGGCTTTGCAAAAATGACAAACACTTGTTTAAATGTAAACAGTTAAAATGCCTCTTGACAGGTAAATAAATTCGCTAAATTTACCTAAGATACCAAAGAGATGACACTAACAAACTTCCTTGACCAGCAAATCGTTAAAAATACCAACAGACTACTAAGTTACACGCTTGCAAATTTTCGTTGACTTTCGGCGAATCTGGCACTCATTCAATTGCAAAAATAAAACGGCAACACCGCTGTGACGTCACCATAAGTGGGAAGGATACATTCTTTCTCTGTGGTGACTTGGTAGGGTATAGTACGACTACTGCAAAACGTGAATGTGTGGGGCTCTGTTGGTCTAAAGCATGTGCAAAATAAGAATTACCGAAATGAAAAAGTGAACTTATTATTACTATCAGGTTTAGATCAAATAGGTTGAGTTCATTTTTATCAAACAGCATCTCAATTCAATTGAAATTGCAGTTTCGTAGGGTTACAATTTTGATAATTTTTTATTTGTCCTAATCTGGCTATAGCCATTTGCAGTGTAACAACAGTATCTCACAAACAATGAGTTACCCTTAATTTATGGTTGAGACAATGCCTACTAATTGCTGTTTATGTGACAGTGTCACCGTCAGTGACAAAGACCATGTGCTATCTTTTCACGCTTTCCCACAAAACAAGGTGCTGAGAAAAAAATGGTCAAAGTTTTCTTCAAGTGTTCAAAAGTGGGAGGGGCCATACAAGCGGTACACGGCCACTGGGCGATACCCACTTGGGCGAGACCAGGTGGGCGACGGACCGAGTGGGCAACCAGTCAAGTGGGCGACGGACCAAGTAAGTGACAATCAAAGTGGGCGACGGTAGCAAAAGTTTAGCTGTTCGGAACGGTGGTGACTGGTGACATATATAATTTATCTAGTTGCTTTGCGACATCACTGTTTATTGTGAAGCTTAAGAGAAACCCCTCAGAAAACAGACAAACGAATGGCCAAGGAGTGGTTGAAGTCATCGAAGCTTGTCAGTCGTTATAAAGTCGTATTTTCTGTTTTAGATCACAAAATATGACTTTTAATTTTTACTTTAAAATACAATGATTGATTTGTGGAAAGGGGGCAATGAGAGTTCTCAGGCTGAGTTTCACGAAGCATTGGAAGCAACATTTTCATTATTTTTTGTAGTCTAGTAATAGCGCTTGCTGTTTGATGTTAATTCGCATTGTGACATCATCTTGGTACATTATTTTGCAATTTGCGGCGTCACGGTTTATCGTGAAGCTTAAGATAAACCTCTCAGAAAAGAGACAAACGAATAGCCAAAGAGTGGTTGAAGTCAGTTATGAACGCTCCCTAATCGTTATCGAAGCTTGTCAGTCGTTATAAAGTCATATTTTTTGTTTTAGATTATAAAATATGACTTTGAATTTTTACTTTAAAATACAATGATTGAGTTGTGGAAGGGAGGCAATGAGAGTTCTCACGCTGAGTTTCACGAAGCATAGGAAGCAACATTTTTATTATTTTTTGTAGTCTAGTATTAGCGCTTGCTGTTTGATGTTAATTTCCATTGTGACATCATCTTGACACATTATTTTGCAACACACAATCTAGTTCCAAAACAAAACTTCGTTCCTAAACTTTTCATCAAATTTCACAATTTTCAAATTTTTTCACAATCTTCAAATTTCACATTCAAATTTTCATCAAATTTCACAATCCAGTCTCTGAATATTATAAACACTTGCGGTGGGTCACTAGATCAGCCAGTGCCGAGATCTTAACTACTTAAGTGGTTTGGTAGGTACATGCATTAGACATTTGAATTTTTGTAGTGGTTTTCAAGCGAAACAGAAGTTTTTTGTTAGTTGTTCGAGTGTGTTATTATTCAAAATACATGTAAAAACTTACATACGAATCATTAACTACAGAGATTAGCATAAATTTGATGCTCTAAAAAGAAAGTCATATATTTCAAAAAATAAAGTCATATTTTTCAATTTTTAAGTCATAAACAAAATGGTCCTAGTAATGACTGTCAGTCACAATGTGTTCTGTAAACTGCTGATGCAGCTACGCAGCGTCTAGACTAGAGCATTCGAATTAAAAATATCAGTTGACTTTAAGTGCCCAAGTTAAAATTATGACTTAAATGCCTCTTGAGAAGTCCCACATACTCTGTGGTGGATCCTGTCCATTAAAGTTTTATTGGTACTTTCACATACAACATTGTAAATGTAAGTTAGTAGCAAGTCTCTATGAGATATTGGATTTTTCGCGCACATACGATTTCTAGCGTCTAGAACACTAATTGTGCGCTGTTTTTTTTTTCGGTCATTGACCAATTTTTTAACATAATGTCCGAAAAAAATATAGTCAATTCGGTCAAAATGTCCGAAAAAATATATATTCAATTTGGCCGAGTGTTGCAAGGTTGAGTTTCGCTGATGAACTGCTGAAGGGTAATTCTAGATACCATGTTAATCATCCTTGTTTCACTTGCAATTCGCGAATTAGCTCGATGGAAAATACTTATGTTTTTCTTCCGCTAGATCAGGGGTTCCCAACCTTATTCCGATCTCGTACCACTTGGACGCTCTGTACTGCCAAGCATACCACTTCTTGCAGTTCTAACAACTAATTCGATCGAATCATATTTTATTCAGAAGAGTAATTTTGGCCTACTAAAATAACACTAAAGCTCCACAACAAAATTTAAAGAGATTTTTGTTTACTGAGTGTCCACCAATTGGTCGATACGCGGTGTAAATTTGCCAACAGCGCATCAAAAGTCATTTCCGAGCGCACCCAGTCGGTTTCGATTTTTTGACTTGATGTTCATCTAGAATAGGCTTCGGGAAATTTTTTTGTAAACAAATCCAGATAAACAAAATATAAAGTTGTGAAAAAAAAACGGAAGCTACCCGCGTACCACCTGAAAAACCTTAGCATATCACTAGTGGTATGTGTACCACATGTTGGGAACCCCTGCGCTAGATGGTGCGCCGATCAGTAATTGCTCTCCTCAAAAAGGCCTTTGCTCATGTTCGAGTTTTAGATTTGGGGTCTGAAACAGGAAACCCATCGTTTTATGAAGAAAAATGGTTGTTATCAAAAATGTCCGAAAAAGTCTATTTTTATGTCAATTCTTACTCGCCTACAAGCAGTTATGAGTCTTTATAATGGTGCAAGGTGAGGATTCGCATTGTTCTGTCCTCTTTCCTCTAATCTTTGCCGTTGTGATTGAGGTGATTACTAAATGTGTAAAAAAAAATTCATTGATGGAGATATTGCACGCCAATGATTTGGTTTTGTTAAATAATGGAAGATCTGAAAGATAAATTTGAGAAGTGGAAGGAGTCGCTTTAATATAAAGGTATGTGCGCCAACATCAAAAAGACAAAGGTTCTAAAAAGAAGGAAGGGGAAATCACAATGAGCAAAATCGACCCTTGTGGCGTATGTGGAAGAAAAGTGAGGGCAAATTCCACTATCAGTACGAAATGCATTAAGTGGGTGCATCGAAATTGTGCAAAAATGAAGAGGATGATAATTATGAAGATCCAGAGATGGTTTTAAAAGTGAAAGATGCAAGATTGAAGAAAGAGTAGTTGGTCCTGTTGAAAAGCTAAATGACAAAATTGAATCGGTGAATGCCTTTTGCTATCTACAGGGTCATCAATAATTAACTTTACAATTTCAAACTGTACTTAACAAATGGTAGACATTTTTTGAGTAATAAACATATAATATTATTTTCAAATAAATAAGTATTCAAGAAAAACAAGTTTTACTCAATGTGTCCACCATTTGCATCGATAGCAAGTCGGAGACGCTTCGAAAAGGACCTGCAGGAGTCACGAATAACTCTTTGAGGTATTTAGGTCTATTATTTTTTCAGATTAGCCTTCAGCGCTTCCAAACTTTGGTGGTGTTTAGTCGAAACCTTGCTCTCCAGGTAAAACCAGATGCCAAAGTCTACGGGGTTCAGGTCTGGGGATGAAGGAGGCCATTCTTCCTTGGAAATGTAGAACGGCACTTTGGCTGAAAGCCAGTTTTGCATTCTCTTAGCTCCATGTGAAAAGGTAGAATCTTGTTGGAATGACCAATTACATTTTTTGAAGTGCTTCTTTGCCAAAGGCAACAATGAACCCTCAAGAATATAATTTCGATAGTTTTCTTGGTTCAATTTCACTCCTTGGTCCACAAAATTCAATAAACTCCTTCCAAATTCGTTGACTGCGGCCCACACTATCACTGATGCCGCCCCTTGTCTCAGAGTGACTACCCGGCTCCACGTCACCATCTCTTGGCCAAACACGATCATTATAACTGTTAAAATGATGCTGGACATCAAATTTCTTCTCATTGCTGAATACAAGGTTTGGCAGCATGCCTCCTTCAATGCGTGAGAGCAGAATTATACGTCTGGAGAGACGTTTCTCAATGGTATTGGCATTTAGCAACTGTTTCTTCATGTGTTTGAATGGGTCTGCTACTATTCGGTGAGTCCGATTCGACGAGTTCCTAACCTCTAACCCTAACCCCAAACCCCTAACCCTAAAACGGCAATGATAATTAGGCTACGGTACCCGATAATTTAAAAAAAAAAACTGAAAAAATCCCCCGTTAAGGGATCAGACTCACCGAATCGGACTCACCGAATCAGACTCACCGAATCAGACTCACCGAATCGGACTCACCGAATCGGACTCACCGAAACGGGCCATTCCGGTTTGAATGGGCTCATCTTCAAATCCTTCTTGAGAACTGTGAACGTGGTTTCATGGGCCACATTCGCCTCCTTTGCCAGTTTTTGAATTGGATCTCTTGTAACGTTAATTATTGATGACCGTGTAATTACACATTAGCAAAGTCTCCTGATTTTGGAAGTGGTATTATTAGACTTTTTTCCAATTCATCTGGTGCTGTGCTTTGCCTGTTAACAGCATTACATCACTTTAGTAAAAGTTCGTGAATGGCTTGGCCTTTATATTTTATAGCTTTGTTAGTGAGTATTTAATCTGATCCTGGTGATTTGTGGTTACAAAGAGTATTGATAGGTGTCAGCAATTCATGCATTTCGAATATTTCAGTGATAATCGTAGAGGTGTCAGTTGTACAACAGATTAAAGAAGTACTTTGCAGGAAGAAGCATTTTGTTTTCATCTTTTAAAAGTTCTCGACTCCTTCCCTGAACCAAATGTAATGTTTTTATTGTTGCCACCTTTGAATTGTTTTAATGCTTGCAACTGCTGCTGCAACTACTAGCCTAGTACAAGAGTTAGTAGTGATTAGCAATCATGCATAGTGTAGCACTCATTCAAGAGTATTGAGGATTAATGACCAAGGATGAGGATCAGCTCCAGTAGTTTTTTCAAGTTGTACAGCAGATTGTCGGCTCTAGGCATCATTGATTTATGCCTCGCTTAATTTTTTGTTAGCCTTTTGCCGGTGAGAAAGGTGCCTTTTCAAAGGAAGGCAACGACCTTTTGTTATTTGCCGCTTCAGTGTTATGTTAGATGCCGTCAGGACGGCTGTGACTTAAGGTTAATATTTTGATGTTTTATTTGTATTCAAGAAGGTTGATGTGAAACTCTATTTTTAGTCTCAATTTGATAAACAAGAAAGAAAACGATAAAGAAACTTGGTGATGGTGTGAAGTCTGCCAGAACAAGATAGGGAAGCTGAGTAGACAAGCTCCCTGAATGCAGTAAGTGTCCTTCGACAGCCTTTGAGGGACACTCCAGTAGTTACCCTTCAGCCAACCTTTAAGACCCACAGGGTGCGCAACGCACTACATGGTCCAGCAGCTAAATCGGGATTATTTTTGCATAATTTCCTTTTTTATTTCTCCAATCAAGATGAAACTCCAGCAGCTAAATCGGGACCATTTTTCCATAATTTCCTGTTTTATTTCTCTAATTAAAATGAATCTTTCTGCAGATATTTTTATAAAGGTATTTTAAAAGATAGTATATACCGGTAGTAATATTTAGACAAACTTCTTTAAACATGGCAAAATTAACGAAACAAATAACCATATGCGAATTGAGATGTGGTGGGAACACTCCTTCAGATATTATTAAGAGCACTGACTACTCAAAGATGACAGTTTATCGAGTTGTGGCCAAATTTAATGCATAGGGGAAAGTTGAAAGAGACCTCCACGGTAGGGCGTTGCAGATTTACACCATCATCACCAATTTTTTCAATCCCTTGCCAAAAGTTGCGATATGGTCCAACTAGAACACCCATAAAATTTTGGGCCGATTGGCCAACCCTAAAGGGTCCTTTACCCAATATTTATGATTTCCGGGTACGTGCAGGAAGTATTGCTTTCCAAATACTCATATTTTGGCTTAGGAATGACCTAGAGACTTGGTTATAGGCTTAAAACGTTCGCAACTGCCAACTTTGTATTGGCTTGAATAACAACTCTAAGCTCTAGGAGGCTTAGTTTTTACGTTATTTGCGAAAAACTGTATTTTGAGTCAATTTGCCATTTTTTGATAGATTAAATTCAATTTTAGATGATTTTATTCGGAAATACTCAATAAAACACAATTCAAAAGTTACCAAGTCTCGTGGTATAGATTAAGGGTCCACGTCTTTTAGGCGCAGACAGTTAGGCGCCGGTCAAATAGGCGCGCACACTGTGGCGTCTGGATATTTAGGTGCGGAGCACTGTGGCGCCCGTTCATTTAGGTGCCATTCCTAGTAAAGTCTGCAGATTGCATCAGCTTGACAGGTAGGGCAATGCTTTTCACAAAAAATGTTATATTGAACAGAAAAATATGTTGTTTTGTTAATGCGCGTGTGGAGATGAGGTGCGAGACAACGCTCTACTACTTTTGATATTAGTGCATCTCCACAGGACATTTGCTATGCATCCTGAACACAGGTTGCAGCCAGATGGAACCTTACTTAATCTGTTATCTTTCGCAATTGCTTCTACTCGGGATAGATTGGTTGTGCGGCGAGTTCGTATGAGACAACGCTCTACAACATGAATACATTTCTAAAAAGCATATGAACCCTATAGCTACAAGTTGCAAGCATAATTGCCGACTTTGCTCATTATTTGCTCATTATTACGCAACTTTGCTCATTATTACACCTAGTCGGGGTTTTGACGAAAAACTAAGTTACTTTTCACTCAAGCCTACCACCCGCTTGAATATAGGCTACGGTATATTTTTGACTGATGCTTAGTGTACTGTAGTTATTATTTGACTCACTAAAAGTGAACTCAGTCATGTTCGGAAACTTGAATAATTTATTGATAAAGCTTTCGCCGACGCAAACCTGGACTAACAACAAATAAAAGCCGAACACACACATTCAAATACAGTATATTTTTCTGTTCAATGTAACATTTTGTGTGAAAAGAATTATCCTACCTGCCACGCTGATACAATCTGCAGACTTTATTAAAAATAGCACCTAAATGAACGGGCGCCACAGTGCTCCGCACCTAAATATCCAGACGCCACAGTGTGCGCGCCTATTTGACCGGCGCCTAACTGTCTGCGCCTAAAAGACTTGCTCCCTAGATTAACAACTAAGAGTAACTCATTGCATTAATCAGCTTCTTTGTACATCGCTCTCCTCTTCCATTCTTCAGCAAATCCTTCTGACATGTTCTTATACCCTTGACAACTTGGAGCAAATGCTGCCGTTGTTCCTCGGATCTGGTGATCCTATCAAGATGATAATCGGTTAGCATGCCAAGGGCTCTCTCTGCTGAGTCGTTAATTACCTTGATTGAACTAGCCAGAGAGCTTAATGAACATCTCATCTGCTGAACCATCGTGACACCGGTTTAGAAAGGAATGTTGGCTCTAGCCTCTATACCACAGAGTCCAAAAAATTTCCAGGAATCAGGACCCACAAAGCTTTTCAGTCGTACTGAACTGAAATTCTTAGTGATTGGCATATCCTGTGAGGCTGATGGTGTCTTCCCTTTATACCGGACAAGCTCCTTCGCCATCTCAGCCTTGTCTTTCTTGCCCGTGGTGTCGCTGAACAAGGCTAGTATAGCCAACCGTTCAGTTCACCCAGATACCACAAATGTGCTTGGAGTTTTTGCTGAGATGCATGCAGTTGGGTGTCCTTAACTGCTTTGGATGCTCTCTCAAAAAGCTTTAGCAGGTTCAAGTCTAGAGCAGGTGCTGAAGCGGCATTAGGACAGTTCTTCTTCGTCGTATGAGCTTTCTTCCGGACTATATTAGGGCATGAGGTTATCAGCCACTCGACAGTCTCATCATCCAGGGCCTTCAGTCCAAGCGTTCCATGTGGTGGTTGATGGATTGGGCAGTCATGGACGACATGGTCTACTGTTTGATCTGTGGCACCACACTCGCATCCCAGTGAGGGAGCCAGGCCCCATCTGCACATGTCTGAACAAAAGCGACCGACGCCGGTTTGTAGGCGGTTAAGCTGGACCCACGCAAGTCTTGCGAGGGACATTCCCGGAGGGTGCGGATCGACGTCGGGTAGGAAATCACGGAGTCGGGAGGTGTTGTTTTGCCACTCCGTGTTCCATGTGTAGTTCGTCAAGTGTGCCGCACTTATTTCAAGATCTTCAACGTTGTTCAGAAGCTGTCGTGCGGCGGGCGCAAATGGGCATCTTGATTTCAGTCGCTGCTGTTCTCCAGGTAGGCGCTGGAATGTACTGTGGAAGAGGTGGTCCGGGTCCAGTGTGCGACGAGCAAGGGAAATCATGGCTCCTTTACGGCGAAGCTCAGCAGGTTGGATGCCTGCAAGGATGGGAAGGCATTCCGTTGGAGTGGGATGCAGGCATCCAGTTACAGTACGTAATGCGTCGTTGATGGCGGTGTCACTGTGGCGGGTGTGAGAGCTGCGGCACCACACTGGTGCGCAGTACTCGGCGGTAGAATGGACGAAGGCCAAGGTAGCTGTGCGAAGGGTTTTTGCGCCAGCTCCCCAGCCGGAACCCGCCTCAAAAGTGCAACGCGCGCAGATAGTTTTTTGCGCAGTGACTCCAGGTGTCGTCGGTACGTGAGTGACCTGTCCAGGGTTACGCCGAGGTAAGTGGGTTCGGTGCAGTATGGCAGGCGTTCGTCATCGGTGGTAATGTTGATCTCACGTTTTGCTTCCTTGTTGTTTAGATGGAAGGCCGCCGACACTGTCTTTGCCTTGCTGAGCTGTAGCTTCCATTTCTGGAGATATGTCAATATAGTTGACATGTCCTGGCTTAGGTTCCTCTCCATTGACTGCCAATCTCCGGCTGGATGTAGGAGAGCCAGGTCGTCTGCGTAAGCAATGCTTACTAAGCATACTTCCTGGAGATGGTGTCAGGCAGGTCATAGATGTAAGTGTTAAAGAGGAGGGGGGCCAGGACAGAGCCCTGTGGGACGCCGTTCCTGAGTCGACGTAGTCTACTACGTCGGCCGCTACCGGTGGAAAGAGTAAAGCTGCGGTTTGGCACAAGTTCCATAATCATATGGACCATGTGCCTGTCAGGACAGTTAAACCAATAACACACATAAAACAGAACAAGGAAGACACCTAAGGATTCTACCATCTAGAGAGTATCCAAATCCAAGACATTAGTTAGCTGCTCTTTGAAGAGGGCTATCTTAAGGGTGTAGATTATTGCAGCCATCATTCATTCATTCATAGCTTGTCACGCCAGTGTCGGAGCCAGGTAAGAGCATTGTTTGTGATGTTTTTGAGGTCGTTGTCATCACATGAAGGGCTGAGGGGGCAGTTGGTGAGGATGTGCTTCATCGTCTGATTATCTAGGCCGCAATCACACATAGGGTCAGGAGTCATATTCCATCGGAAAAAGTTGCTTTTATTTCTCCCTACTCCGCAGCAGGCTCTATTTAGGCAGCACCACTCTCTTCTCTCAAGGGTGGGAGTTTGTTGAAGACTTTCGGAAGGACTTAGGATGGCAGGATGTTGTGTCCTATCGGGCTCAGAGGTCCACATTTCTAATCGTGCAGCTGCCGCGCTTGTGTGTTCCAATGGGCCGACTTTGATGAAGCTCTTGCGTGACTTGGGTCTTGTTGGAATACGTTTGTGTTCATAGAGAGGGTGGCGTTGGTCGGATATTTGTTTTACTCTTTCCTTTTTTGTAGCGACTTCTCTTCGGATATGAGGTGGAGCTATAGTTGCTAAGATATAGAGATCGGAGATTGGTGTTGGACGTAGTGTGCCAGTTATGATTCTACATGCTTGGTTTAATTCGGAGTCAATTACTTTAGTGTGGCTTGACCTAGCCCATATGACCTTGACCTAGCGTCCAAGCCCATAGGGGATCATGTTGAGAGCCTTCACGTGGCAATCCCCGTTAATCCTTTACATGAGACTAATCTCAACACCCCACTCCAGTTACTGCCGGAGAGAGCACATTTAGGGTGGTAAAAGGATAGACCCTCGGCCCCTGCAGCCATCCATCTCGCATGATGGTGTTCCCCTGGAGCATAGATGTTGATAGCCTTCTCTCCATCTTCAACAGTACCACCAAGATAGAACAGTGACAGCTGAGCCATTTCCTTGTAATCCTCACTAAAAAAATGCTGTTTAAGAAGATCACCGAGAAACTCAACTGTTGAGGCTTGAAGTCCTGTTAGAAATCTCCCATTGATACTTGCAATTGAGTAGTTGGAAGTAACTGTCGACCAAGCAGCTGCAAGGGCAAACGAAGCAGCTTTCGTTTGGTGACTCTGTTGGTCCATAGATGCATCTGCAAGCAGCACCACACACCAGCTCAGTAACATGATGTCGGCAGGCTAGTTGGAGCAACTTGTGACCGAAAAGTTTCTCAAGTCTAATAACTATTCCTGTGATGTATCCTGCGTTTGTACTAGTGGTGTCAAATACCAGCCCAATGATCATCATATGATCGATGTTCAGCTTCTTGAGGGTATCCACCATCACGTTGGTAATGGATTCAGCATCACCGCCAGAAACTGGTGGGATTCCTGAAACACATTCAATTATATAATCAAAAAACTAATTATATTATTGTTTATAAGTTGTTATTGAAAATGAAAAGAGCTCTACAAAAATAGGCTACCAATAAAGTAGACTTACCAAGTAAAACCTCATCGCCCTCCTGCTCTAAAAATATAGCCACCTTCTCCTCTGATTTACCGATGTGTGTCAAGCTCTTGAGATGTTTCCCATCCCAGTGCAGAGTACAACCTCCAGTTAGCTTTTCCAAATTGCTTTTCAGGAATTTCGTCCCAGCTTTGGTTCTAGTTTTATTTCTCCTTCGTTTTGATATAGCTGCAGAAAAAGTAATCTCATCTAGATCCCCACCTTTGTCCTTGTGAGCGACTGCAAAAAGCTCAGTTAAACCTCTTGACGAGATCTTGTGCTTGTCTGCTACTACACAAACACCTGGAGAGAATGATTTACCACACAAACACCTGGAGTGAAGACTTACCAGCTCGAGATTCTCGCGATCTCGTTGTAATGGGATTGTATTCATCATCATCATTTGAAAACTCTGGTTCAGTCTCTACTGGATTGGGGTCATCCGGCTCGATAATCTCAACACGACTGTGAGATGGTCCACGCTGTTTCAGTGCTGTAGCTTGTTCCCTTTCGGCTTTCCTCATCAGTCTCCGTTTATATTCAGTATCTAGGCAGCCAACAGTCCCGTCACGGGTTGTCTTCATGTTCTCGAGAAACTGTCTGTCTCCTTCTTTTCTGGGATCAGTAGGCTACTGTCTTCAAGTAGCTTCTCATAGTCAGGACTCACTGCCCAAAATGTTTTATTGAATTCTTCCAAGAAAGCAACGCTTTTTGTTTGCTGCTGTACAGTAATCTTCTTTCTTTGAAAATAATGCGTCTTCCACTTATTGTTTAGAGCTTCGGTAGAGAGTTTGTCTTGTTGAACCATAGATTCAACTTATTGTTAAGCTTCACAATCATTGAAATAACGTTCTTCAATGTTTTTGTAGCAATATGAGTCCTCGCCCACCATTCAACAACTTGTTCTGCTGTTTGTTTGTAGGCATCGCTGAGAGACTGTGAAGATGTTCCGTTAGAATCAGCCTGGAGAACGTTATGAGTCCTGTTAAATTTGCGAAATACATTTTTTACAGTTGGAGGATTTGACCCGAGGAATGGACGTCAATCATCAAGGAGCCAAATCTTCTTTCTTAGATCCATTTCGAACAAAAGCACGTTGAACAAGCTGTTGAGCAAGCACGCTGACCAGTAGCCTACTTTCAAAACAGAATATACACTAACAAACCTAAATTGTTATTTTATTGACTGTTTTCGAAATCATCTAAAATTTAATTTAATTTATCGAAAAATTGAAAATTGACGGCAAATTGGCTCAAAATACAGTTTTCGCAAATAACATAAAAACTAAGCCTCCTAGAGCTTAGAGTTGTTATTCAAGCCAATACAAAGTTGGCAGTTGCGAACGTTTTAAGCCTATAACCAAGTCTCCAGGTCATTCCTACGCCAAAATATTAGTATTTGGAAAGCAATACTTCCTGCACGTACCCGGAAATCATAAATATGGGGAGAAGGACCCTTTAGGGTTGGCCAATTGGCCCAAAATTTTATGGGTGTTCTAGTTGGACCATATCGCAACTTTTGGCTAGAGATTGAAAAAATTGGTGATGATTTAATTGGATTAGAAGTAAATTTGCAACGCCCTACTCCACAGCCCTGAAAAGGGTCGAAAGTGAACAAAAATTTTTCTGGAGAGGCTAAATAAGCAGACCAGCTAAAATAAGTCAATAAAAGCAGACCCAACACAGTCGATGACAAAACTGGCCAAAAGACGCCATGTCAGTCACAGAACCTTCAGTAGAGTAGTCAATGAAGACCTTGGGATGAAGTGAATGTGAAAACATGTCCCAACCTCCTCACTGCCCACTTAAGATCAATCAAGGTTGAAAGATGTCCAAAGCTTGTTAATCATTTTAAGAATAAAGGAGGACATGTTCGCATTTTTTGTCGATGTGAAAAAGTTTGTTGTGGACAAGGTTGCAAATCGTCAGAACACACAAGTTATTGCCCGTGACTTCATGGTTTCGCCGGAGAATATCCAAAATTATCGAAGCAAAGGGCAATCATATTGAATAATTGTGTTGAATAGATTGCAAGGTTGCATAGCAAATTACACACTCTCGATTTTTTGATAGCTTCTAGTATAAATATGAGTAATCCATGACTTATGCACAGCGTTATTTTTTGGCCCTACAGAAAAATGAGGGGGCTTGAGCTATCCCTAACCCAGTGCTTCCATTTTTACAAAGCTAGATTACCACTTGTATTACCACATTTGTCCTCAGATTACCACATTTTTTACTGTGATTTTTTACCCGATCTTAACCGTATTTCGACTTACTTTTACATTAACACAGTGGCTATTTTTACCCACTTGTTGCCATAGTTACTATCAGGTGTTGTCAGAGTTAGGATTAAAGTTAGTAAGGGTTAAGGTAAGACTTAGGAATAAGGTTAGGGTTTTGATCTTTACCCAGAACTAAAAATTTTCTAAAATGCAAGTTTTTGTTTTCAACAGCTTTAAACTTTTCTCAAATTACGACAGAATTCCTTATCCGGCAACTCTATTATTTGGTTATATTTACACTATATAGTGTAAAATAAGGCCTAAAACAACTACTCAGTTCATTAACAGAACGTCCGAAATAAGAAAGCAAAGTACCAGTAGCTAAGCCAGGAATTTTGAAAGGGGGGGTTTTAACGGCCGCCGGGCTTCGGCCGCCGGCCTCTTCGCCAAAGGCGACACCCAGCGGCGAGGGGTCTGGGGGGCCTCCCCAGAAAATTTTGAAAAATTACTTTAAATTTGGTGCATTCTGAGAGCATTTTCAACAAAACTGTGAGTATAAATATTCCTGTAAAATGGTGCTGTCTGGTGGCATAGCAAAAGAATAAGATCATGTTTTCTTGGGCATTTTTCGGTAATAAAGCTAAGTCTCTATGTTTTCTTGTTGGTAATTCCTGGCTGAGATATTTGAATGTTTAGGATTCGAAAAACTCGCTCTTTTAATGCAGTTTCGTTTAAAATTAGGCAAACTTTGTTTTAGAGGCATAAAGACTGAAAGCATCATTCTCAATATCGTGACGTCACACGCGTGCCAAAGGGGGGTTGTAACCCCCCCCCCTGGCTACGCCACTGCAAAGTACTGTACTTGACACCGCAGCTAGAATCTGAAAGACATATTGACTATGAATATGATCACATGGTCACCCTACCTTCAAAGTCAAAAGTCAGGACGCATTCCAAAATCAAACCGAAAACAACGGAACATGCTAGTCACATGCTATTATAAGTAGTTTTTTGCATATCTGTTCGATTTTGGAGGACAACAGTTTTAATGCTCTTATTTATTGATAGTATTTTATGTCAATTTTTCAAAATTTATAATTTCCACATTTTGGCAACATTTCAACACAAAATTTCCATATTACCACATTTTTACCACAAATTTTTCATTACCACATTTTTACCACAAGCATGATGAAAATTCCACAATTGTGGTAATTACCACAAAAGTGGAAGCGCTGCCCTAACCATAAATACTTTATAAAATTATTGTACATGTGATATTTTTCCCCAAATGGAACAGATTAAACACCAACCACATAAAAATTTAAGGATCATAAATATATATAATTGAGTGTAAATTTAACACAACTTTTTAATGTGTAGGCCCAATTATTGATGGTACATAAAACATCTATCCTATCAAACATTTAAAGCCATACAGTTTGTGGCCAAAACAGGCTGTTCACATAAACCGTAAATCTCAAAAAGTCTAGTTTCAAAAAATTGCCATCACTGGTAATGTCACATGAAATATTAATCACATACAAATTTACAACTTACATGAAAACCAAACCCCGTAAAAGTAAAAAACCAAGCTCATGACCGGGTTGCCTACTTTAACACAAAAAATAAAACACAACTAGACTTGGATAAATATACAAAAGTTACTTTATCAACTTTCAAAAATTACCACGCCCATAAAGACGTTGTTCAAATGCCATGATACTATTCACTATTAAGACATATGTGATATGTGCTTTTATTTTCTAAAAGCAATATAAATTTTCTGACACGTTCCCCGAGAGCTTCATAAGATACGTACTTAAATAGCTTTAAACGATCTTCACTAGGGTCTAATAAATACAGTAAAAACATACCAATGACAGTTTGATAATTGAATGAGAGTAAGTGCCTTGAGAGAACAGATATGGTTTGTGGAGGAACAACAGGCATTTCAAAACCCATTGAAGGTTTAATGGAGACAGAAAACTTATGGCAAAACCAATCAATAAACGGACACCATGTTTCATTTTGCATTTTCACCAAACTCACAGGATGGAGGGCATGACATCTGCATGAAGCACAAAATATTTTATTTCATTAGGTATTATAATATGCAAGACAGGCTGGGCCAGGACTCAAGATAAAATAATCTACAATTGTTACCTTGATAAAGATAAGATTTGAAAAATAAATGTGCATGCAGGCATCCATAAGTCATACCTAGGGCTCGCAAAAGTCAAAAATTTTTAAGGACCTCGTCTGTCCACGAATCAAAGAATAATGTTGTTTTCACCAATCAGGGGCTGTTTCTATTAAGAAGTTTATAAGGTCAAAATAAAGTGAAAATTTGTCAAATTATGGATTTTGACAAACTTTTTGTGTTTCTTGAGAAATTTTTGTCAAAATTCTCGTAGAAGCATTGTAAATCATGAACTGCTACACAATTAAACCATATTAACCCATACAAGTAAGAAATATGTCACAATTCCCACTTGGATCAGCAGTAACTCTTACCGCAAATTGTCCATTGTTTATTCATTATTACGTGTTTAAATAATTCTTACGTAACACTTCCTCTTCACAAACGTGGTCTTTTCGAAGATCAACAGTTTAAATTTTAGAAATAGCTTACTGACATTTTGTAATACAAAAATGCCTAAGCAAGCTAAATCGTCTTCAGCAAAAGTTTGACGGATTTGCCGAGATTTTCCTGATGAATTTAATGCAACTCCCGGGGGTGATTTAAGACCTGTGCAATTTTGCGAGTTTATAGTGAAGTGCGATAAAAAGTATTTTGTTGAAAGCCACAGGAAAAGTAAACGCCATCAAGCTGGATGGCAGCGGCAATCATCGCAATAAAGGCAAACTTTTATTGAACAAGCCCTTTTTATTGATCACGTTTGGGTCTGAAATCGACAAAATATTATGTTTGCGTAACTGGTATCAATTCAAGAAAGAACTGTGGCCTCTACGAATAAGCAAAGGTCAAAATAAAGTCAAAATTTGATAAAAATAAAGTCAATTTTTTTTTTAGGTCAAGATAAAAATGACCCTAGTCATAACCTATTTCATCTGTAAGTAATAACCTATAGATCACTGGACAGCACACAAAATTTAGTAAAATGCTCATTATGTGTTTTTGATAGGCTTCACATTAATAGGAATGTTGAAAGATGATCGCTTGAAGCATTTGAACCATTGAAGCAGCAAAACTCAATCTATTGTAATGTTGAAAATGTCAGTGGTTTCCACTATATGCAGCATCATAACAATAACTTCTAATGATAGCATAGTTAGAAGCTGGGTTGCTATGTCTAAACATCTGTGACATCACTTTTGATTGTGGGGGAGCAATATATATACATAATAATTTAAAATTAAACAATAAATATTATTAATACTACAAAAAGTGCTCAATGCCAATCAAAAAGGCCAAACAGAGCAAATTACATCAAATATAGTTATTTTCTTGTTTTGCGTTCACGCTTCAGTGACCTCCAACTGCATGAGTTTGAATCTCTGTGTTTCATTTATCGAAAGCGTTCTTTTTTGCATTTCGACCAGAGCGGTGGATGCCTGGACGGTCATATTTTCAATAATTTCATTCTGATGATAATAATAATAATAATAACAATATTTATATAGCGCCACATCCACAGTCAAACTATGCTCCTGGGCGCTGTGCATGACAATATTGATATTTAATACGGTACTTTCAGTCATAATGTTCATTGAAATAGAACGTTTTCAAGCGAGCTTTGAATTCATTTAAATTTTTAGCTTCTTTTACACAAATAGGCAAACAATTCCATCATGGTTGACTATTTGTTTGTGAATTGCAAGTAAGTGTCTTCGTGTGTACTTGAATAAACTTTTAGTTAGCTTGAATCAGTTTGTGATGATATGAGGCCTAAACTTGGAGCCGTTCCTGTTGTGCAAAAAAGCACAACTGTTGGATGCAGGGTCAGTTTATGACTCTGCAAAATTCGGTTGTCACATACAGCCTGTTACACCCTAAAAGGGGGATCATCAGAAGATGCTGAAAAAGACATTAAACATTATAACTTTAAGTCAATTTGCAAAAAAACCTCAGAATTAAAAAGGGCTACCAATATCGAATTCCACAAAAGCTTCAATTAAAACGTCCAAATGAAAACCTAGATCTTAATAACAACATTTGTGACTGACGTCAAAGAGAGACAAAATGTGATAAACGTAGTAACCTGTAGAAATCGAATATTATATATACGTTATTTTGAAGTATTTGAGTTTAAAGTTGTTGCAATGATGACATTTACCCACCAGTTCAGAACGTTTATTTAGAAGGTGGTTACAAGCGGCCTTTAGAATAGCCAGAAGACAAAGGCCACAACTATTACGGCCACCTCCACTGTAAGGCCAAGCATAGCTGTAGATAGACCATGATATTTTAGACCAGAATTCTGGCTCCGAAGAGACGTTTCTCAGTGGTATTGGCATTTAGCAACTGTTTCTCCATGTGTTTGAATGGGCTCATCTTCAAATCCTTCTTGAGAACTGTGAACTAGGGTGTAACACTTTACACACTTTTTTTACAAATTGCTACTGGCTAGTTATTGTGGTTTGCAAAATGACCTAACTTGATCAAGGGGGAAAAAATTTTTGAAAAAAAAAATCATTTAAGCAGGCCACGCTCCCCATTTTTGTGGCGAAACCCCAATAACCCCACTATTTGCTATATTTCATCCCACGATGGAGGTAGAGAGCTAATTTTGCCACCAAAAGATGCAGAATACAAAAGTTTATATCCAACTTATGAATGTACCATAGCCCTAAACCCTTTAGTTTTTTCTATAATCAAGAAAAACTGTTTTTGACAGTAAAATTTGCATCTTTCGTAACCAAATGCTTGTATTTCAGATCATGGCTTAGATGAATGTCATTCAGCCATTACAGATAGCCTTTATTCAAACTCACAACTGTGTAACTAGTACAGTCATTGAACGGAAGACAGTATTGTTGTTCTCAAACTTTTTCACAGAATTGAATCAGTATAATTTTACAAGTGTCCTTCACCAATATACAGCACTGGTATATATACAAAATTTTATGATGTTTATCTCAAAACTGATTACAAAGATGTAAGAAGTCGAATAATGAATTTTCCCCAGGTCACCAAACTAATGCTTTTAAGCTGGTTAAGTAATTACCTCAGGTTTTAAAACTGCTGGTGTTAAATATCACATCAAAATATATTATACTCAACAATATGTCTGTGATAGAAACTCTTTCAGCATTACTTAAATGTATATACTAGACTAGCCGAATCGGAATGTAGCCGAATAGGGAACTAGCCGAATCGGACTAGCCAAACAGGCCATTTCGCCCCTGCACAGACCATTGGAGAACAAAGGTTATTTGCTCTTGTCCAATGTCTTCAAGAGTTCATCCAAAAGAGCTTAAGACTTCTTTTAGATCAGCGCTCAGAACGTAACATGGTGATTGGTGGTGTTGATGTGGCTGTCTGAAGCAAATACATTTGAAGCAAATACAAAACAGAACTCTCAGAACTTGCCATAAACACGCTAGTGATGAGTTTGATCTTACTAGTAACAGTGATGAATTAGAGACATCTTTTGAAGAGAAAATGCCAAAGTCATCATCCAGTGAATTTGAGTGTATGAGTGGCAGTGAAGAGTGAGTTCTAATGTTTGTAAATTAACAGACAAAAGACTTGCATCCCAGTGCCGTACAAGGTTCATCAGTTGTCTTAAAAATGAAAAGCTTCATGAAAGCATGTAATGCTTCTGAGCCAGCGAAGAAATGAAGCTGGCTCAGAAGCTGGCCCAAAGACAGCTGCGCTGGGTGCACTGCATGCCAACTTTGATGTATCTAGGATTTCAAAAAGCAGACACCAAAGCTCTGTTGTGGTCAAACTGTCCGCTGGCAGCATTTATGGATGCAACTTCTGCATTTTCACCATATCCGACAGCAGGGAGTAAGGATGATTAGGAAGTGTTTCGAAACAACAATACTTCTTGTGATCGATTGATAGGCCACATGAAGGAAACAATTAATAGCAAAAAGATTCGTGACACAAGTGATGTTGACATAAAGAAAAAGAGTTATTGAGAAGTTAACAGGACAATGTACTTTGTCTAGCACAGTGGTTCACAACCTTTTTGTCTTGGTGGAACCCCTTTTGGTGCCTTCAAAGCGGTTGCAGACCCCTAAAAATTTCTATTTGAATTTTTGGTATATCGCGTCTCCTTATGGAATCATATGTTATATAAGTTTCGAAGGAACACACTGAGAAGAATTTGCTGAATTCGCAACGCACTTGACGATTGATGAAATTATGTTATGAATTATGAGCTATAATTTGTTGGCACACAGGATCAAACATCAGTAATCTATATGCTGAGGATGTTTTTCTATAAATTTTATCAAAAGTTAATAGAATACTTGTGACCGTTACAAAGAATTTCTCTCTTTTTTCATTTGTAATCAATATTAATTCGTTATAATCACAGTCATTGCAAAATCTGTGAGTTGCATTTCCAAGTTAATCATTGATCAACAATCTGCTGTCTGAAAAGAATTAAGTTGAACATAGCCAACATTGTTTTATTAAAAAGTTTAAGTCATTTATATGGTATTTTTTAGTTAAAAAATCAAACCTTTGTGCAATGTTCTTTGCAATTTTAAACGACGCACCAGTGGGTTGCAACTTACAGTTTGACAATCACTGTAAGCTAATACATAAACAAAGCACAAACAATTTTTAAATTTTGTAATTTATCAATCATGCTGAAAACTCAGAAACTTTCGCGGACCCCCTGAAATTGCTTCACGGGCCTCTTGGGGTCCGCGGACCCCCGGTTGAGAACCACTGGTCTAACATGTATTGTACATATAGTTTTGTGTTGATTGTTTCCTGCCTCATTATTGAATAAAACATCACTGTTCTAATACAGCTTACAAGTTTGATTTAAAGGTTATGTTTTTAATGACTGAATGACAATTCGTGCAAGCCAAGATCTGAAATACAAGCATTTTGTTTCAAAAATGACAGATTTTACTCTCAAAACAGTTTTTCTCAATTATAGAAAGAAGTAAAGGTTTTAGGGCTATAGCATGTTCTTAAGTCGGATAGAAACTTTGGTATTCTGCATCTTTTGGTGGCAACAGCAGCTTTCTATCTCCACCAGGATACGAGATATAGCAAATTGTGGGGTAATGGGGATTTTGCGACAAAAACGGGGAGCGTGGCCTGCTTAAACAATATTTTTTTTCCAAAATTTCTTTTCCATTGATCAAGTTAGGTCATTTCGCAAACCACAATAACTAGCCAACAAGTAAGTTGGTCGGAGTGTTACACCCTACTGTGAACATGGTTCCATAGGCCACGTTCGCCTTCTTTGCCAGTTTTTGAATTGACAATAGACGGTCATTTACCCCACTCAGTAATCAGTATCCTAGTTAGTTTTTTCACATGGAGAGACTTGATGGCAAATCCAACGCCCGACTCACGGCGTTCGTCAATGTTTCCACTCCAGAAGAAGGTGGAGCTGCCTCCTATTTCAGATAGATGTCCTGAATCGGCAAAGCGAGCTTCAATTAGGGCAGCAATATCGATGTTGTAGACACAAGAGCGGTTCTGTGAGCAGGTCTGTTGGAGTTTGGGATATCGAGCAATGTTCTGACATTCCATGAAGCCATTTTGAGACTATAGAATCTGCTTTTGTCTTTTTGACAGCATGTGGGGAGACTGGGGATCCTCACCAGCTTCGACAGGCTTTCCAGGGTACTAGTATTTCTATTAGTATTTCTAGGGCACCTTTTCTATCTCTGTCCTCAGACTACGAAGGTGAGCAGAGCATTCCTAGATAGGGCTGCTCAGTTGCTCAGGGGATGAAAGATTCCACTGCTGCTCGGATTCAGTGGAAAATGACCATTTGGTCTGAGCCACCTGTGTGTGGGATTGTGGCTAAAGCTTGGATGTATCCGCACCATCTGGCACACCGTTCCTCCATCGCCAAAGGGCTACTTGATCCAGAAACATGACTTGCACATGATTTTGTTTTTAAGTGAGGGAGGGCTGCGCAGGACTGCAACCTCATTCTCTCGTCTCAGGTTTCAGTGGCAAGACATGGTTGAGACGATTGGGTGAAGCATGAGATGTAGCAGCATGACCATAACGTCTTTGTGTCACGTCATGGTCTTGGGCACGTCCTGCAACTATGATACTGGGTTGGGTGGTGCCTTCCTGTCCGTTGAGCTTATCTAATGATGAGCTTCTTCCGCACAGTATGCCATACATTCAGGTTTGAGTAAGGTGACAAGTCGAAGTGGTGCTATCTGACCCATAGCTGGGCTCTGACAGGTGCTACAGCTACAAGCCAGAGCAGACCTGGGAGTAATGGAAAACTAAGGGGTAACTCCATATTCCTCATAACTTCAGAGTTCTCACACTGGAGCCTTTCCCACCGGTTGCAGTTTTAACGTCATGTCTAGGACCATTGGTTTGTCAGACTGTAACTACGTACGTGGGTTATGTAGCCTACAAAAGTACAGCCGTCAAGTAAATTTCATTTCGCTTTTTACTTTTGCCTAATTTTTTTAATCTAATTAAGAAGAACCGAAACGCTCAAATTTCAACAAAATAATAATCTCTAATTGACTGAAGATAAACAATATAATTGTTAATTGTTTGATGAAATCTGTCAGCTACTCTCAAAATTTTGATCTCAAAAATTAGCAACTAAATGCAATAAAATTGCTGGTCATAATAATTCCAAGTCATATAGCTGAAGTCTGTGTGTTAGCTGATTTGTTTCATCATCATCTAAATGTGGCTTTGTCTGCACTAGTGGGGGTGGGTCTGCTACTTTTCGGTTAGTCCGAATCGGCTAGTCCGATTCGGCGAGTTTCCTTTTCGGCGAGTTTCCTTTTCGGCGAGAGCCTTTTTTGGCGAGTACCCTATTCGGCGAGTTTTTGAAAATTTAACGACGCCTTCTGCAAATCCAACGATTGAATATTATTGAATATTCAGACATTGAATCAATGCAAAAATGAACTGTTAGGCTAACTGGGTTCTTGGAACAAATCGCAGGGCTTCTGTAAATGTTTCTCAGTTTCAACGTATCCTAGTCAGCAAAAGTTCTCTTTTCTATACGATTTCAACATTTAGCGACGTTAAAACGATGTAAAAACGGCAATTTCTGGTGGTCGGGAAAACTAGGCTACGGTACCCGATAATTTCCTTTCAATCCAAGCTGTAGGTCAAACATTTGGTTAGCCTTTTCATTATGTTGCTACAATGTAAACATGAACTGGGTTTTTGGAACAAATTCTTGCTGGTCGAGATAACTAGGCTACGGTACCCGATAATAGCCTTTCAATCCAAGCTCAGCTGTCCACACATTTGTTGATCCAAAGTAATCATTTTAACTATTCAAAAGTACTAACTTATGGACATAAACGAATGACGTAAACATGACGAATTTTAACTTAATAGTGCAAACATTAGGCTGTACCAAATTTTGGTGACTTTCTCTGATTTCTTAGCAACTCTGCCAAAAGTTGTGGCTCAACCACCAAATCAAAATGCCGTAATTATTTTTTGGTTAGATTTTGGTTTTGGGCCTCCTCAATGCTCGTTTCCATGACAACGTGTAAAAAATCAAGAAATTGTTATAACTCCACAACCGCTTAAGCTAGATCAAAACTTTTTTTTTAAAAGCTGCAGAACAGCCAAGTTCCTATCTGTTGTCAATACATGAGCCTAACTATTGAATATTTTTGCCTATTTTTACGTTGAAAGGTGTTTGTGCAATGACAAAAATGCTATTAAGGTCAGTTATATATTCTTGATGCAATCATGAATAACACAAAAGCAGTATACAACTTCCAAGACAATGACAGTTTTATATTATATGAACTGAACTATATGATAGTAAGCAGATAAGACTTTTAAAGGCATGTAGTGTTGTCTACATGCTATAGCATGTTTTAACTATCATTGAATATGCATTAAAATAAATATTGCAGTTACTTTAGACATGACTAACCACCTTGTGATAATCAAACCACTCACGCATATCAACAATATGTTTACAACAGTGTCACAGCAATTTTTAATTTCAACACTAGGATATTGCTTTAATCTTGAAGAGAGTCTTCTTCGTTACTCTTTCACTAGATGTGGCTGCATCACGTTGAGAACCTCTCAGTTCGGAAACCATTTTGAACAATATCTGTCGTTGTTGTGGATCTAAAGTGATTCTGCCAGTGTTGAAGGTAGTCAATAACCCCAATGCACGTTCTGCTGCATCATTTACCACATTGAGGGATTGAACCAAGGCTTGAGCATGCTTGTATGGTGCACTCAAGTACCAGCTGCTTGGATCGTTTTTCAAAAATGAACAGTCAACGTTTAAGAGATCAGTTTCAAAAATGAACAGTCAACGTTTAAGAGATCAGATAGTGTCCAGGAATCAGGACCTATCAAGTCAACCAATGTTGCCTTGTTGGAAAGTATTGGCATTTGCTGTAACGAAAGCTTGCTGTTGCTGTTCTTTTTGCATTTTAGAAGACCTTTTGCCATTGCATTTTTGTCGCTGATTGGGACAGCATTGCTGAAAAGAGCTAGAACAACAAGCCTCTCAGATAGATACCATAAATGGCAGTCTAATTTTTCTAGGTATGCTACTAACATGGGTGTCATTTGTGTAGCCAGTTTTGGAGAAGACCTTGCTTGCAGTGTGGCTAGATCAGCTTTCAGGGTATGGTGCAATTCCAAATCCACTACTGGGGCAAAAGTGAGATCTATAGAAGTAAACCAGGGCTTCAAATGGTACATAACAAGAAACAAAGCCAAACATCGAATCAGTTGCAAAGTTTCCTTACCAGGTAAGTTATTGATGAGTAGGGAAGAGGAAAACAAAGTAATTTTCAAAGTATATAATTCGCGTTCGCATAGGTAAGTAGAGAAGTCACGTTCGCATAGGTAAGTTGAAGAAAACGTGACCAGAACATTCAGAGCTTGAATACCTATTACCTATCCTTCGATAGCAATGTTATATTTTAACCCAAAACTTTTCTAGGTTGCAAGAGTGAAACGCATCTTTTGCAAAAAAATCGTTTGTTAATTCTATAAATCTTCTTGGATTGCTTCAGGAACATTTGTCACTTTACATACAAAAAGATTTCTCACTACTTTCATCAAAACGCTGCCAGTATTTATCTCGGGAAAATATCATTCAAACTCCTCCTGCAAGTTTTGAAGATAACCGATGATGTCATCCTTCAAGTTTTGATTGAGATTATCTCCAGTTATCTCCATCAAGTAGTGAAATGATATCTACAATACCTACAGCTGGCACAAATTTTCTGTCCCGTCAACTGATGTGGATATTTTGATTGATAGCTCATTTACCCCCCAAAACGAGGGAATTTACCCCCAGGGGTAAATTTACCCCAGTTTAAGAAATACTGCATAGCATGTAGACAACAGTACATGCCTTTAAAAGTTTTATCTGCTTAAATGTAACACTGTCATTGTCTTGGAAGTTGTATATATACTGCTTTTGTGTTATTCATGATTGCATCAAGAATATATAACTGACCTTAATAGCATTTTTGTCATTGCACAAACACCTTTCAACGTAAAAATAGGCAAAAACATGTTTTTTTCGATTACTTGAAAAATTCAATAGTTAGGCTCATGTATTGACAACAGATAGGAACTTGGCTGTTCTGCAGCTTTTAAAAAAAAAAAATTTTGATCTAGCTTAAGCGGTTGTGGAGTTATAACAATTTCTTGATTTTTTACACGTTGTCATGGAAACGAGCATTGAGGAGGCCCAAAACCAAAATCTAACCAAAAAATAATTACAGCATTTTGATTTGGTGGTTGAGCCACAACTTTTGGCAGAGTTGCTAAGAAATCAGAGAAAGTCACCAAAATTTGGTACAGCCTAGCAAACATTTTATTTTTATTTTTTTCTGCACGATTTCAACGTTTAGCGACGTTAAAAAGATGTAAAAACGGCAATGATAACCTTTAAAAAATGTCAAAAAATCGCCCGATAATTTCCTTTAAAAATTTCAAAAACTCGTCGAATAGGGAACTCGCTGAATCGGACTCGCCGAAACGGTCCATTCCGAGTGGGGGTAGCTGATTCTCGGTACATGACATCTGGGCGAGCCCATCTAGGCGAAACCCTCTTGGGCAAGACCATGTGGGCGACGGATCATGTGAGCGACGGTAGCGAAAGTTTAGCCATTCAGAACCAGGGCTGCGATTTGTGCCTTTTTCGGTGACGAGGTCACTCGACACGCGCCATCACTATTCGACAAACGCCGAGCCTTACAAAAAAAAACGAAAAAAAAGGAAAATAAAAAGGAAAAAAAACTGAGAGAGGACTAAACGTCGTCAGGTCGAGGAACAATCGGGAGGGGGGGATCACGTGATGCAATCATAAGAGTGCTGACTTACGTAAACTTTCTTGCGCCAGGTACTTCAAAGCAAGGTCTAAAAGTGACGCTACACACGAGAAACTCCCAAGGCGTCAGCGCCGCCATTTTGAACACTGCGGGAGAATGCTTTGATCGAAGTTCCAACGCCTGGCATCAAACATTTCGCCACACACGTTTTGTGCTATTCGACACAACGGGTTTCTTTTTATAGATAAAATAACCGAAGTAAGCTACTTCAATTGTCAACGTGTTTGCAGGTTTGTATTTATGTCTGACTTATGTACTTGTTGTTCAAAGCTTGTAGAAATGTTTTGCAATGTGAATAAGGAATAGTAGACAGATAAACACGGTTGCAACTTGACTTCCATCCACTAAAAGGGTTTTTTGTGATTACGTAATGGGCGATTTTGCATTTGCATTCACAAAAGCACACAACCCAGCTGGCAAAACAAGTCGTTTTTACATTGATTCAACGTCTGCAGACGTTGAATCGAAAAAACGAAAAGCGAAAAATATACTAGAGTAGTCTATCACGAGTCACGACCGCACTGTTTGATTTGTAGTGATGTAATAATACCTAAAGTAGCGATACGCACGCTGTTACGTTAAATAACTAAGGGGGAAAAGTAAGTTAATTTTGGGTTGATTCAACGTTCGAGTCAGCACAAATCTATTCAATTTTCCTGGCGGGTTACATTACGTACCCAGACAGCAAAAATCATCATTTTTACATTGATTCAACGTCTACAGACGTGAAGTCAATGCAAAAAATACCGAATTTTGCTGCCTGCGTATCACTGCCCAAGAAGAAACTTACGTTTGTTTTACATTAATTCGACATCTAGCGACTTTGAATTATCATAAAATAACGTTAATTGTTTAACCAGGTACCGGCAACAAATTAATATCTCACTGCTAGATGATTGCCTCGATTTACGTTTACACTAACATAATTTCGGCACAATTGAGATACTGCGAGCAAACACGAGTCTGTTTGATAAAGAACTAGCTGACAGAATCGGAATCATAAGACGCTGTATGGGAGGATGAAGCTGTCGCATCGTCACTGCAATACTTGAAGACGCAAAACTGCCCGTTCATGAATGCGCAATGCCATATGATCAGAAGCATTATTTTTCTTTTCCGCCGAAGAACCGTTTATCTAATTTTGTATTATATTATACTTTTTTAACTTGACTCCGTAGCTTTTCTAATTCCGATTTGTTTCCGTCATAAAATTCTTTACTAATTTTGCAAAATACCACACTAACTTTTCCTTATGTTTGATAATCTATAACAGGTAAATTCCACTTTTTAACTGTATCTTCTTTCACGATGATTTATATTCGCAACGACACCGGTAAACAATAAGCATTCGATGAAAAAATAACATTTGCATAACAGTTAAGCCAGTATTTATAAGGTTGCAAACTTTTTACAGTTCACAAGAGCATTGTCAGCGCATAAAATAGCTTGCGTGATGCTCTGGGCTACCGCCGTGTGACACGCGATGAAAAAGCGCATAAAATTTCGTTTGATCAAACATTAAATGGAATCACTCATCTTCGTAGATGGAATCACTCAACCAGCGTGTGATTAAAAACTTAAAGTAAGTGACTCTGATACCACACAACTTGTGCGGTAACTCGCGGCCAAACGCTTATAATCTGACTCCTGTGACATCATATTACTATTCGACAAACAAGCGTAGAATTTTTGGTCGTTCGACAAGAAAGAAAAAATCGCAGCCCTGTTCAGAACAGTGGTGACCTATATCATTTATCTAGTTGCTTTGCGGCGTCACAGTTTATCGTGAAGCTTAAGCGCCTCAGAAAAGAGCCAAACAAATACCTCCAAAGAATGACCAAAAAGTGGTTGACGTCAGTTATGAACACTCCCTAACCGTTATTGTAGCTTGTCAGTCGCAATACAAGCCTTGAAACAACTTTTTTTTCCGGCGTCCAAACGTGTCCGACTGAACCAAGCTGTTCGGCGGCCAATCATAAGCATATATAGCGGCCATCCGAACTTTGACACGCATCAACATACAGTCTTCAAAATTAGCACATTTTTACTTTGAAACGTTGCCGAGGCCAAACAACAAAAGTTGAAATTGCCTCGACAATTGCTGTGAACGTTTATTAGGAAAAAATTGTACCAAAACATGTCAAACGAGAAGCGAAAAATATACTAGAGTAGTCTATCACGACCGCACTGTTTGATTTGTTGTGATGTAATAATACCAAAAGTAGCGATAAAGCGAGCAACAAGATATGCACATCGTACGCTGTTACAGTACTTCACATTAAATAACTCAAGGCAGAAAAAGTAAGTTAATTTTGGGTTGATTCAACGTTCAAGTCAGCACAAATCGATTTAATTTTCCCGGCGGGTTATAATGCATAACAACAATGCCCAATAGAAATTTAGGTTTGTTTTACATTAATTCGACATCTAGCGACATTGAATTATCATAAAATAACGTTAAATGCTCAACCAGGTACCGGTAAAAAATTAATCTCCCTGCGAGAAGATTGCCTCGATTTGCGTATACACTAACATAATTTCGGCACAATTGGGATACTGCAAGCCAACACAAAGTCTGTTTGATAAAGAACTAGTCAGAATCGGAATCATCAGATGCGGTATCGGAGGATGAAGTTGTCGCGTCGTCACTGGAATACTTGAAGATGCAAAACTGCCCGTTCATGAACGCGCGATGCCATATGATCGGAAGCATTACTTTTCTTTACTGCAGGAAGAACCGTTTATCCAATTTCATACTACTTTTTTAACTTGACCCCGTAGCTTTTCTAATTCCGATTTGTTTCCGTCATAAAATTCTTAACAAATTTTGCTAAATACCACCCTAACTTCTCCTTCTGTTCCCTCTGTTTGATAACCTATAGCAGGTAAATTCCACTTTTTACTGTATCTTCCTTCATCATGATTTATATTCACAACGATACCGGTAAACAACAAGCATTCGATGAAAGAATAACTTTTGCGTAACAATTAAGCCAGTATTTACTTTTTACAGTTCACAAGAGCATTGTCAGCGCATAAAATAGCTTGCGTGATGCTCTGGGCTACCACCGTGTGACACGATGAAGAAGCGCATAAAATTTCGCTTGATTAAAGCATACGGCAATTGCTGCCGCAATCCAAGGTTTGTTGATTTGGCGACAGCAATGTTTTTGCCGTCGCAGATGGAAGCTAATTTCGAGGGCTGGTTCTGACAGTAATATTTTGCTCTTTATTCATTACAGCTAGAATTACGAAATTTACTTCTTTACTAATCACAAAATTGTTGTACTCTCATAGTAACAAACTTACAATATTGTGTCAGTGACAAGGTATTTGAGTGAACTGGAAATGAAAGACTGTTTTTCTCGTGTGTTCGTATCTATTGCAGCACAGCATAGAGAAGTCTGCAAAAAAAAATTCAAATCATTATCTTTAAAATGTTTCACACAATACTGCACATTAATTTAAACCAAGAGTGGACACTGGACAATCTTTTCAGATTGCAGGCCAAAACCATTAAAATTTGGACATGAAACTAGATTAGCATCTAAAGCTGTATTTCCTGTTAAACTACCTGTAGATAGTTGTCTACTGACAAACAGGGCTGTGATTTTTGCCTCTTTCGGTGACAAGGTCACTCGACACGTGCCATCACTATTCGACAAACGCCGTGCCTGAAGGGAAAAAAAAGGAAAATAAAAAGAAAAAAAAAACTGAGAAAGGACTAAACGTCATCAGGTCGAGAAACAATCGGGAGGGGGCATCACGTGATGCAATCATAAAAGTGCTGACTTACGTAAACTTTATTGTGCCAGGTACTTCAAAGTAAGGTCTAAAAGCGACGCTTCACATGAGAAACTCCCAAGGCGTCAGCGCCGCCATTTTGAGCACTGCGGGAGAATGCTTTGATCGAAGTTCCAACGCCTGGCATCAAACATTTTGCAACACACGTTTTGTGCTATTCGACACAATGGGTTTCTTTTATAGATGAAATAACCTAGGCTACGTTGAGTTGTCAACGTTTATGCCAGTTTGTATTTTGCCGTTTGAGCCAATTAACAATACTGCTCTGGTAAAATGACTGTTGGATACTTGCTATGAAAGTTTTTCACATGTAGAAAACAGCCTAGTTTCCGACCAGAAGTTCAGAAATACAGATGAAAAAAGCCGCTATTTTTATTGAAAAGAGTTCTCTTCCAGAACATTTTGAACACTGCGGGAAAATGCTTTGATTGAAGTTCTAACGCCTGCCATCAAACATTTCGCCACACACGTTTCGTGCTACTCGACACAACGGGTTTCTTTTATAGATAAAATAACCGAAGTAGGCTACTTTTAGTTGTTAACGTGTTTGCAAGTTTGTATTTATGTCTGACTTATGCACTTGTTGTTCCAAGATTGCAGAAATGTTTTGCAACATGAATAAGAATAGTAGACAGATAAACACGGTTGCAACTCGACTTCCTTCCACTAAAAGAGTTTCTGTGATTACGTAATGGGCGATTTTGCACATTCACAAAAGCACACAACCCAGCTAGCAAAACCTGTCGCTTTGACATTGATTCAACGTCTGCATTGATTCAACACAATGCATGACATGTATAAACAAGTTTTCTGGGTGGAAAGTCTGGACATCTGCAGGAAATTTGTCTCGCACCAGGCGAGATGCCATCCTTTGAAAGATTTAACAATGATGGATTTATGTAGCCAGTGCATGATGACGAAAACAAACTTAAGATTTCCTTTCCGTTATATAACTTAAAGCAGGTGATTGATACAGGAGAAAATAATCGCAGAAGCACACAATAAAAGAACACAATAAAGCCTAATATTACGCAAGTTTTTTACATCAAGAAAATAGCCTAGTTTCCGACCAGATGTTCAGAATCAGAAACACAGATAAGAAAGGGCTATATATAAGGGTTCGCTTCTAGAAGAATAGTAGGTAGTCACTGGGAGTGGACAAGGCAAGGTAATAGGCAAGTTGTAAGAACAGCATAGCTTTGCCCAACTACAGATAGGATAGTCTTCAGTTAGTAAGTATCCTATAATGACTAAAAAACGAAAGAATCCTCCGACAACATGGATGGCAAAAGCTTCGGTCGGTCTTACCGAGAAGCGGTTAAGGTTCAGCAAACAGCGAGTGAAGTGTGGGATCTGTTCGAAGGAGCTATCGAGAGCATTGCCACGTCACTTTGGAACTTATCATTCAGGTAAACTTCCGGCTAATAGCGTTTAGTAGCCTAACGTCGCAAAGCATTCTCAATTTTGAACATGTTTAATAGCCTATCAAAGTTCTGTTCTTTAAAGAATAAAAGTGACAATTGTGAAAAAATTTAGACATTTAGCTGCTTATAACTTTATAGGCTACCTAAAATCTCAAGAGTGCATACCAGAGGCATTCGATCAAGTTTTATATCATCCATTTGCATGTTCCACTCTATGGCAACAGCGTGGGCAAGGTCTTCACTGGGGAGAGTTACAACAGACCCAGTCTGTGTTTGCAACTTCCGAGAGTCCAAGTTCACCTCAAATCCACCTCAACAACAATGTCTACCATAAAACGACCAATTTGAAAGACAAACTAAGCACAATAAAGGTAAAGGCGATTCCATTTATACTGTAATAACATATAGGTCATAACCACACCATTAGAAATGATATTAATTTAACAAATCTTTTTTAAAGTCAAGAATAAAAAAACTTCAAATACGTTAATTGGTTCTTAAGTTACAATGATTTACATTTTATAGCAATTAATAAGTGAGCAAACTTTTTCTCTTATCACTTTTTTTTACGACGACAATAATTTTTGTTAACTAATACAAACAAATGATGATGAACACAAAAACAAACAAGATAAAATTTCAAAAAGTTTGGAAATATCCTAGGAGTATATCTAGCTAACTGATAGTCATTGAGTTTTGTTTAGGGAACGTTCAAATATTACGTAACGCTTTTTTTCCGAATTTTTGACCCCCCCCCCTCCCCCATGTAACGCTTTTTCACTACGAATTCAGCACAAAAAACTACCATTCCGTACTCGAAAGCGTTACGTAACGTTTTGCTTGAACCCCCTCCCCCCCGATGTGACGCTAACGTAACGCTTTGCATAAACCCCCCCTCGAAGGCGTTACGTAATATTTGAACGTTCCCTTAGCATATTTTGTAAAAATCGCCACTGCTCAGCTTCTACTGTCAAACAAGCTTAGATTAATGTATATTGCATTATTGCAAACCCTGAGGTTATTCTGACCTTCTGCACGGCAAATTCTTGCTTCATTGAAAGGCTTTTTCCTCCCTATAAAAATACACAATAAGAATATTTAGAATCCAGAAAAGTTTGGGTGTTCATCAAGATTATTATCTTTTCTAGCACTAGTTGCAATCTTCGTTTACTGAAAGTGAAAGCAAAGACAAACAAGTTGTTTTATTTCTTCACTTGACGATTCATGCACCATGACATGGGTCCACGTCTTTTAGGTGCAGACAGTTAGGCGCCTGGCAAATAGGCGTGCACAGTTGCACACTGTGGCGTCAGGATAATTAGGCACGGAGCACTGTGGCGCCCGTTCATTTAGGTGCTATTCCCAGTAAAGTCTGCAGATTATATCAGCTTGGCAGGTAGGGCAATGCTTTTCACACAAAATGTTATATTGAACAGAAAAATGTGTTGTTTTGTTAACGCGCGACTGCGCGTGCAACCGTGCATTTATTTGTTGTTAGTCATGGCTTCAATGAGTGAAGCTGCTTTACCCGGCAATGCTTTTTCACACAAAATGTTATATTGAACAAAAAAGTAGCCTATGTCATGCCTGTCATGGCTTCAGTGGGTGAAGCTGCTTAAACCAGCAATGTTTTTCACACAAAATGTTATATTGAACAGAAACATACATTGTTTTTTTAATGCGCATGTTAGGCATTTAATTGTTGTTAGTCCAGGTTTGCATCAGTGAAAGCTTTATCAATAAATTATTAAAGTTTCCGAACATGACTGAGTTCACTTTTAGTTAAGTCAAATAATAACTACACTAAACAAGGTGCAAAAATGTCGCGATCTGGAGTACGTGCAAATGATTGCTGGATAAAGGATATGATATAATAATAATAATCATGTTTTTATTTGCGCCCATTGCGATAACATACAGTACACTGCGATCACAGATGCGATATAACAGATGACAGGAAGTCAACGAAGTGACATAAGTCTTCGAGTCAACTGTTCCCTTATTTTGGCCAAATATGCTCCGCTAGCAAAGCATAAGATCACAGAGATGCAGACGAAAGGCTGTTAACTTTGATGGTGGCTCCAGTCAAACAATGTGGGAATTTCTTCGAGGAGTAAGCTACAACTTCCACATGAGACCTTAACTTTTCAAATTACCTTTTGTATGTTCATTGTGTTTTTTAGGTAGGTTATTTTATTATTTGCAGTGTTTAATTGCGCATTTTCCGTATTTATTAATTGTTCAATAAAAATCTTCATCCTTACACCATGTGTACCTTTTCAAACAAAAGAGATTACTAAGTGGGTTCTTTGCTGCACTTGCACAGTCAGATAGTGCACATCAAAATTTTTACTATCCGCTTAAATATAGGCTACATTGTGTTTTTTACTGATGTTTAGTGCAGTTAATTACACAGGTTAACAAAATTTGAAAAAAAATTTTAATCGAGAATGGGAGTAACTTTTCTTAGACCACAATTTGCTGCTGATTTCAAATCTGGCGCTAGTTTTGCTCTAGCACATCAGGTTTTAAAGTTATTGGTCTGAAAAATTTTGACCAGAAACGTCAATATTGCGTTCAAATACCGATTTTGTCGCTACAATTTTCAAGTTTAGATTAGCTTCAGAGAGCAGAGTGTTTCAAATTTGTGCATTGCTTTCACAGATTCAACACTATTTAGTTGCATATGTATGCATAATAGACACTAGAGTGCAAAAAATGCCTCTTAAACCTTGTCTGAGGTACTAAATACTTGAGCTATCACAATACTGAAGTGTCAGGTTTTTAAGCACCCTGTATTATATTTCAAACAGTCATGGTTGACGCTGAATGTGCGCTTCAAACAAGCTACACAAGATCAGCTGCAACACCTTGCATACATCAAATAACCAACAAACAAAAACACAAGAAAAACGCTCAGCATGATACTAAAGATAGTGTTTAGAATGTTGCAATGACACTTAGACATTGCTGCATTAAAATCGCTGGGCATATGATTTTCGTTTAGGTGTACATGTTAGATCATCGCGATGCAGCATCCAGCAGTAATCACCCATCATCCTTTCGTTTTCAAGGTCTCTAATCAAATCATTTAGGTGCTTCTGGGAAAATAACTGTGGCCTGCCTTCTTCTTCTTCATGATACTCAGAACTTGTTGATGAGAGTTCGCTTAATGAAGCGACGTCATCACCATCATTTTCAATGGAATCTAGGCCTCCCTGTGGAGGTAAAGGTGGCGACATGGTTTCATCATGAGGAACCGGCCGGCGAGCAGATTCCAAGTTTGGATAAGTTATTTTGTCCCTTTGCTTGTAAGAAAATCCTTTTACTTTTGTGATGCAAAAATAGCAATCTTGGTAGTGGTCTTTTGGTTCTCGCCAAATCATTGGAACTGCAAATGGCATAGACAATGATCGTTTGTTCAACCAGTTATGCAAGCCATGGGCACAAGCAACGCATATTTTATGAGGAGCCCAGGTCTTGTCTAGATCACCAAGTGGACAGCCAAAATATGCCATGTATATTTTCTTGATATCTTGAGTTATATTTCTTTGCTGGTTTTTGCTGGTAAATCTACCACAAATATAGCAAAAAAGATCTGGATGATTTGTGCACTTTCGTCTTGACATAGCTATTTTGAAAACAGTGCACGGTATTCTAAAATGCTGCAAACAAATGTTATGGGCTAGGCTACATTGAACTGGCTACATTGAACCTGGGCTACATTGAACTCAAACTTATAAATTGATGTAAGTTGTCGTAGTGTCAATGTTCGTAGACACTAGGGTTCAGTTTCTAGTGTAGATGATAAACGCAAGTTTTCTAACTTGTTGATCATCTTTCGTCTCAATCTCTCACGATCATTCGTTCGATCGTTAGCTTCCATTACTTGATCGATTCATGGCCGTACAATTGTACGGCTCCAGCTCATCAATTGTACGGCTTATCATTGTTTTATTATGACGTCACACTTAATTTGCGAATAAAAAACTGCTTTACTTGCCTGTTAATGTGGCATGTCTTCAAAAGTTTAAAATTGGAATATCTAGAAAACTTGATGTGCTAGGAAAAAAATAAAGACATTTTTGAAATCAGCGCACAAAATGCTTCTAGAATCAATCAATCACGAGCTCGATTAAAATTTGTTGTTGACCAGTGTTATTTGACTTAACTAAAAGTGAACTCAGTAATGTTCAGAAACTTGAATAATTTATTGATAAAGCTTTCGCCGACGCAAACTTGGACTAACAACAAATAAACGCTGAACATGCCCATTAAAACAACAATATATTTTTCTGTTCAATATAACATTTTGTGTGAAAGGCATTGCCGATTTAAGCAGCTTCACTCAAGGAAGCCATGACATATTTTTCTATTCAATATAACATTTTTGTGAAAAGTATTGCTGGATAAAGCAGCTTCACTCACTGAAGCCAATACTAACAACAAATAAATGCATGCGCATTAACAAAACAACACATTCTTCTGTTCAATATAACATTTTGTGTGAAAAATCTGCAGATTTTACTAGAAATAGCACCTAAATGACCGGATGCCACAGTGCTCCGCACCTAAATATTGTGACGCCACAGTGTGCACGCCTATTTGACAGGCGCCTAACTGTCTGCACCTAAAAAACGTGCTCCCCCATGACAATATACACCCTCACAGCAAATACACATAAAAATAAAACTTACAAAGTGTTTTCTTGCTTTGAAGCACACTGCAGTATATGACTTTGTGAATTTTATTTTGTTTGAAAATTTTTATTTATTTATTTATATCAAAACAAATGAACAACTTTATTAAGTTCAAGTCCCCCTAGTAATAACTAATGGTCTTTGTCACGATTTCTTTCTATCACTTACCAGGAAAGAGACTTGGAAAGGTTCAATGGCGTAATTTAATGGGATATTACCAAAAGGCAGTCAATTAAATGTCGAATAGTTCTACTGGTGAAATGACAATGAAAATTCTTGAAGGACTTTAACGAACGGCTTCTCAAATAACTCTAATTTCGAACACAATTTATATCAGCACCAATTCTCATCTACTTGTATTAATGAAACTCTCATAATGAAAAATAATGCAAATTACGCCACTATTTATAGCAGGTTGTTCGGTCTAGTAACTTCGAGAAGGTTACGTAATGTTACATCATAAGAATTTATTGTTCTGTCACGTTGCACTACATGTAAACAAGCAAGTTAAAGAAGCTTCTAGATCTGCACGTAGCAGTAGAACGTTCTTGAAAATACGTTACATAATAAAGATTTTGCAATCCGAGGTCACTACAGGTCAGTACCGTACCGATAATAACATATAACATAAGAATTCCACAATCAAAACAACACGTTCGGTCAAGATACAAAGCAGCCCATCGCGTGACCTTGCACCTAGATTGTGACAGTCTTATTTGATTGTTTTTATCTCTCCTAGCACTAGTGGTAACCATTGCTGCGATTTTTGCCTTTTTCGGCAAACTTTCTTTTTCGGCCGAACAAACTGACTTCACCAAAACTCCTCCAGGAGCATCGGAATTGAATAATACACCGATTTTGTCTGAAGAAGCTGTCGCTCCAATTACTGATACACAGCCTGAGACTGCTACGGACGATCTAACAAAAGGGCGAAGTGTTGTCGCACCAGAAACATTACGTCGATCTACTTGTCAATGACGCCCAGTTGATCGTTTAACGCATTATTAGTTATTGTCAAGTTTTCTTTATATGCATTGCTTTCACTTTAAAGTTTGGGAAAATGTTGTAAAACTATTGATTCCCTCTTCTGATTGGTTGTGTTTAATTGATCTTGCATGCTCTGTGCTCAGTCGACGCGTTGGCTTCTGGCGTGATTCGCGAAGCTCTTGTTCACATTTCTCTTTATCCACTTTTCAGTTGTGTTGTGAGGGTTGTGTAAAGTTTAGGTGCTAACTTTATGTTTAGCTATGTTTTATAAAACCTTTGTTATGGTAATCTTATTAAGTAAATAACATATGTCACTTACATAGTTGGTGACAATGATAGTTGTTCAGTGTTATTATATTCTGTACAGTTATTTGATTAACACTTTGGGTGCTAAACTGCAGATCTAGTATGTGTGAGAAACAAAATCCAAGGTTTGTTGAGTGAAGAAAAGCACTTTTTTGCTGCAATGATGGATTTTTTATTTTGGCTTACATGCCCTATAATTTGGCCACCAGGAAGAAGCTTTGGTAGGCAATGCTTGGTGGCCGGAAAAATAAAGGAGTTACAGGCCTGTCGTTGCTGTGACAAAAATATCATAGAGAATCTTTATAGCACATTTTGGATTAGCTTGGTTTGAAATCAATGGAATGGCCTGTTTCAGAAAATCTGATTCGGGGAATCCAATTCGAAAAAATCCCAATTTGCAGACCGTATTTTTCAGAGAAAACCAATTTCGTGATTTTTAAATTCAGCAACGGCTTCTGTAGGAGAATTTGTAGGGACGATTTGAATTCTAAAATTCCACAGTGGCATCTGTTTATCCAAAGGAATTAGCTTATAATGGAGGTTAACTGAGTGGCCTAATGTGTCAGCAAAAAAGTTTCAGAAGAAAGAAAAAAGTTATCAAAAGGCGTTTCATGATTAAAAATAGAAGTTAATTAAATAAACTAAGTAAAGAGTCAGCAAAAACGTCTCAGCAAGAAAAAAATAAACAGTTATCAAACGTTAAATGGCCTTTGAAACTACCATGCCGGTAGGCCATGTTAGGTCGTCTTCCACAAGCCAACATTTCTCCATTCCGTTGGTATTTGTTTTGGCTGCCGGGCGCGAGACTTTGACCGCTGGGAAGCACCTCTGGTAGGCCATGCTTGGAAAAGTAAATGAGTTTAGAGGTTTGCTAGTGCTAGAGTAACCTAGTTAGGCCTACACTAAATTCGATATATTGCTGTCACAGGCATTAAAGCAAACGCAAAAAAAGTCAAAGTTTTGTTCACGACAACAGATTATAGCCTCCCCATTAAAACGTACATTTTTTTGCAGTTGTACGCTGTGTATACATATTTCTCTTTCTTTGTCAGAATGCAGAAGAAATGATGTTGTGGAAATAAAATACAGTCATGAGAAAAAATACAACAAAGCTGAAGTCGCTGATCGGAGTTTCCGCAAAATTTTTTTAATTTTCCTCTTGAATTAATCATTGAATTTGTATGGGCCACCACAAAATAAGTGAGATTTTTTCTTTGTAATTTTGTCTAGAAATGTTAGTTGGAAGTGAATAGATCATTGCCGTGTTCAATTCAGTGAATAGATCATTGCAGTGTTCGTTGGCTGCATAGCCGAGTGGTGAGAGCTCTGGAACGACATTCGAAAGGGCGCCGGTCGACACTGCTCAAGAGCATGCGGCTGTGTCTTTGGTAGGACACTTAAAGGCATGCCTGAAGGTGGACACGAAGATTGGCTTTCTTGCCTTCCCTTCCACTTAATCTAAATCTTCAACCACCAGGTGTAAGCCTGGATACGACAAACAAAAAAATATTGCAGTGTGGCAGCTTGTATCATCTGCAATGGAGGGGCTACATTACAATCTTAATTCGATTTGTGTATTGACCGGTAATGATCCAAGATCCTTAAAACTTCTATAAAGGGAGTAAGAAACACAGAAAGCTCTTCTGTCATTGAACCCTCCAAGGAGCTTCCCACTGCTGATTTACCAACACTACGAGATGTTCTTGCATTCTGTGCTTTGTTGAAGGTGATACTGAAGTACTTTTTACTATTGTAACTTTTTCTCTGACAGATTTTGATTAAGCTTGGTAGTGGCATAAAACATAGACCAAGTCGTATATTTTCATATGGATATTTTTCTTAAGGGTAGCTGTTAAAAATACTAATATATAGCTTGCATGAATGAACAGTACACCGTACAATCTGGGTTTTTTTTTTTCGCTGACACTTTTCGGTCATTTGTCCGAAATGACTTGAAAAAATTCGGTCATTTTTTATTTATTTCGGTCATTTTTTCTGATGACAATATTTCCTTTCAAGTAGCTGATACAAACCAAAATTTGCACTTCCTGACTAGCTACAACATAGGCGCCAACTTTTTATGCTGTATTGATACATAAAACAATAGACGAACTAGCGATCGGCAGCAGGACAACATTTTTTGAATGCAAGTCGCAACAACTTCGCGATAAATAATCACTAGAACGAGTAGGATGCTACAATTCCACACCAGACAAAATCTGTCATTTTTACATTGATTTAACGTCTGCAGACGTTGAATCAATGTAAAAATGACTGATTTTGCTGCCTGCGACATAGCAAAAATCTACCATTTTGTGTCGATTTAATGTCATCAGATGTTGAATGCACCCAAAAACAACATAATTTGCTACGTAGACGGGGCGTGCGTTTAGCTTTATGCGCTTGCAAACAGACTCGATGTTGCTTTCGAAAGTCGAAACCTCTACAGTGAATTGTCGCGGCAGTGAATCGCTCGCTGTGAAAATGAACTTGAAGTCTCGGCACGACGTAACCACCAACCAACGCAACAAGGGCTGGTACAAACCGCATTGGAATAATCAACGCAACAACGGACTCGCGCAAACGGCATGGCGCACACACGACCGTGGCCATAGAAACCCGATCAAAGGCGGGAATGTGCGCATCTTTTGTTTCATCTGCCACACGAAAACGGGCGTTTTACAGCGAATTGAAAGCAGGTCAGTCATAAGTTGCGATATTGTAGTGAAAAGGAAGCAATGTCAAGTCGAAAACTTAATCAAACGTCTCTCCGTAACTATTTTCAAACGCTGTTTACGGATGTCAGCAACTTTTAAATTTATTCAAGGTGACGTGCTGTTGAATTGATGCGCTTTGATTGATGTAAACATGAATGATTTTGCTTTCAACAGGTACATTTTCAAGCGTATGATCAAGTTAGTATTTTCAATTCCATTTACAGTATTATACATTTTAGTAAACCTTTTCGTCTCTTGTTTCATGCTAATAAATCTAATTCGTTGCTAAACTTTATGTTGTGCTTAGCTTAAAGAGTCACAGTCCATCAACCGCTAGCCAACGCAGACGCATGGCATGTGTTTTGGTCAAGTTTTATTTATAATAATTAACGGTAGGTCGAACGTAGCGATAACTCCGAGTGTGGTAATAAAAGCAATCCTAGTGTGACGACATAATTACGTCATCCATCTGCGTGACATTTTGCTGAATTTAAGTTGCTGCTGATTAAACACGCTTTCGCCCCCACGGCCAAAAAAATAGTTAGGCGCCTATGGCATCTTTTGTTTCATCTGCAACACGAAAACAGGTCAGTCATAAAGTTGAAAGCAGGTCAGTCATAAGTTGCAATATTGTAGTGAAAAGGGAGCTATGTCAAGTCGAAAACTTAATCAAACCTCTCTCCGTAACTATTTTTCAAGAGCTGTTTACGGATGTCAGCAACCTTTAAATTTATTCAAGGTGACGTGCTGTTGAATTGATGTAAACGTGAATAATTTTACTTTCAACAGGTATATTTTCAAGCGTATAATCAAGTTAGTATTTGCATTCCATTTACAGTATACCTTTTACTTTTTAGTAAACCTTTTCGTCTCTTGTTTCATGCTAATAAATCTAATTCGTTGCTAAACTTTATGTTGTGCTTAGCTTAAAGAATCGCAGTCCATCAACCGCTAGCCTACGCAGACGCATGGCATGTGTTTGCTTAACCGAAGTGATCGAGTTTTGTTTATAATAGTTGACGGTAGGTCGAACGTAGCGATAACTCCGAGTGTGGCAATAAAAGCAATCCTAGTGTGACGACATAATTATGTCATCCATCTGCGTGACATTTTGCTGAATTTACGTTGCTGCTGATGAAACACGCTTTCGCCCCACGGCCAAAAAAATAGTTAGGTGCCTATGAGCTACAACATTAAGTTTCGCTGAAAAACGTTGTCGTGTTTTATCTGACAAAAGTTAGAACAGACAAACGTTTCTTCAATGTTTATCAGCGAAACTCAACCTTGCAACACCCGATTTGACTATATATTTTTCGGACATTTTGACCGAATTGACTATATTTTTTTCGGACATGTTGCTAAAAAATCGTCAATGACCGAAAAAAAAAAAACAGCGTACAATAACCAACTAGCAGACATTTTTCAAAACCTTAATGTGTTTGAATAATGAATAATATGTTATAATGTGTTTTCAAAACCTTAATGTGTTATAATATCCTTAATGAAGATCACATTCATAAGGGTACGTTTACATGACGTTTCATTGCGCCTGAAACAAAAGATTTCCGCTTTGGTTCATTTGGCGTACGCGTAATCTGTTTACACGCGGCGACCGAAGCGAGATTCATGGCGGTCTGGATTTCACATCGGTAGTTTTGACAGAAATGAAACCGATGTCAAGTGGTTGCGGCTATGTAAACACGCCGCAATGAGATCCTAGCAATGAGATTAGCCCTAGTGCTAGTAGTTTGATTATAGTCAGTTAACTGGTAGCCTACTGTATTTGCAGAGTAGCACATAAAAAGAACTTGAACATAACATAAATAAAATACTGTAGTTTTGTTTTTGAAGTAATAATATAAGAATTTTTCTACTGGTCAAGAATGTTGGCTGTGCTTCAGCCAGTAATTGGTAATTATGAACCAGCCATCTGCAACCAATGCTCCCAATTTCTGAAAGATATGCTGCAAAATGTATTAGGATCTAGGAGACCTTGAGCATTACATCAGTGCAATAGCTTTGTATTTGTGAAGTTATGATGATACATTTTCAACTGGGACTAGTCGAGAATGTTGGCTGTTTGTTTAGACTTAAGCACAAAGACTTTTTGTCAAGGTCATCTGTACTCATTTGAGACATGCATTGGACTGGTGCACTGGTGAAGAGCAAATAATTAGATATTAAATTAAGCTAGTCCATTCTTGAAGAACACAAGTAAATTGGCTCTGAAATTGTGATGTCAGTCTATTGATCCAAAAGAATTTTGAAAATACTTGTGCTATTTCAGTACCGGTTACTGTACCCTTTGGAATTGCATGTTTTATTGTAGAATCTATGTTTTCTTTTTGGTAGAAAACTACGGTATTACAATTTCAAGAGATTAACTTTCATTTAAATATCGTTTGTGTTTACCATTAATCAATTTATCATGCAACACTCCACACCAGAGAGAAATGAAGGTATATGCAATAGGTGAGTGGATGTTGTATGTGTCGCCTTGACTGTATTAACAGCAACCTTGAGTTTATATGTAGGCTACCTTGACTTCATTCACAGCAGCTCAGTTGATTTGTTTTTGTTGGTGGAAAAACTGTACAACCACAACTTATAATTCGCACAAGTGTAGTTGGTATTTGATTATCACTTCATTAAAACATATCAACTTCTTACAACAAATTGATGCTCCAGATAGCAAAAAATAGGTCATTTTGTTTTTACTGATGAGTGAAATAATGGTAAATTAATTAAGCGTATATGCCAGTGGCTGCTCGTGATTATTTGTAATGGGTGGGCTGCAATCTTGGTTCGATATATTTATTGGTGAATGATTATTACAGTTTTAAAAAATGTACAAGAAATACGTGCGAAAATATATATCGTAGTGAAATATGTAGCCGAAAACTAAGCTAAAAACCCTTCACTGATCTGAATTTTGTTTATTAAGCTATATTCTTAAAAAAAAAACTTTGAAAATAATTGTATTTAGGCTTGAGGCTAGTTACTTTTCATTACTGAGTGATTTACTCACATGCTTTGTTTAAGTTGTGATGCAATGAACTCTAGGATTTGACAAAATCCAGCCCCTGCGGCCCCATGGATGGGCAGCCACTAATGTACAACCAATTTACACCCAAATATTTTAACTGGTCTTTTTTTTCAGCAACTACGCAAATGCACCCAAAAGACGAAGACTTGAGAATCTTGTGGAAGATGTCAGAAAAAATGCAGCCAGTGAAGGATCACATGAAGAAATGATCACTCTGAACCTCTTCGCAGCTGATGCCGTTCCACAGAGGAAAACACCAGATAAACGATGGATGTGGGACAGTGAAAAGGTTAACCTGCTGAGTGCTGATTGACAACTTGCAGGCGTATAAGAATGACATGGACATAAAAGGCCTAGACTTTCAGTCTGATGTGGTTCGATGCTATTCTAAAGTTAGGGAAATGATGGCGGAGTCTTTTCCGATGGATTTTGGGCCTTCTTGCAATGCTGCATTGCAAGACACTGAGAATATGACTCCGCAAGAGTTTCAAGTGCATAGAAAAAACGTTCAAAAACTAGATAAACTAAGAAAAGATGGGTACAATCGCATAAAAAGTAAGGTGAAAGAACTCAGATCTGGATACAAGGCTGCAATTGACAAAGGGTCGAGGTCTGGTTCTGGACGGCTTGTATTTGAGAACTATGAGAGGTTGCAAGCAATATGGGGCGGGTCGCCTTCAGTTATCTCACTTACTTGTGGAGAAGCTGGCCTGAACATCTCCAATACCGATAATACAATTGCTGGTGATGACACTGCTGAGCAGTGTGATGCTAGTTGCAGTTCGCAACAGCAAGACAACGACAGCAGAAGAAGGAAACTGAGCAAAAAGTTGTCTGTTCACCAACGCGATGTCTTGCAGATGAAGCTCAGTCAGGAAGAGCTGGACCTAAAGAGAGAGGCCATCAACGTCATGAAAGAGAACACCCAAGCTACCCGTCATGCCATTTGGTCAATGTCCCAGTCGATGGAAACTATTGCAGAGAGCCTCAAAGAAGGCTTTACAGCAATAGCTAGTTCTATCGTGCAATCCCAGCAAGGGCACATTTCTGAACGTAGCCATAGAGCAAATGAAGATGACTGCATGTAAGATTATGGTGTATGAAGATTGAAGAACTGATTATTGACTGCATATTAAAATGATAAACTACTGCATACTACTCCTTTTTTTCTTGCTTGTATTGATGCAGAGAATAGTGACACAGTTTGCGTGAGTTATGATAATACTGTATACAGGTCAACGTTCAAATGTGTAACATGGAATTTGGCAGAAATAATTTTCGTTTATATGATACAGACAGAGAGGTTGTATGGTAACTCTAAAGTAATCCCAACATTTGTCCATTTAACTTAGGCCAACTGAGGTGAGCAACAAAAGAGAAATTGTTGACATAGCACTGGCAACACACGTAAACAACTAAACATACCAAGCAACGAATAAAAACCAAGCTGCATTTCAAATAAAAAAAAATGTCTACTGCGAATTATCTAAAAGAAATTCCGCCAAGACATTGCGAATGCGTTTGCCATCGGAGGAAGAATACAAATACAATTTATCAACGTTTTTGTGATGGTTGCAGCATTGCATCCTTTCATTTATACCCATGAGTGTTTGGACATCAACGTTGTTAATTTCAACGTTATTTAACTCACAAAAATTGTGTAAGACAAAACACGAGTAAATTAATGTGGGAACAAAGTCAGTGTCAACATCGATAACTTTATTTAAAATGCGCTATCGTGCCTTAAGTCTTCCAAATGCACATTCAATTTGATTTCTGGCTGCTCTTAAATGACGGTTAAACACAAGTTCCTTTGGATTTTTAACGCTGGGATATTCTTTCATTAAATTGGGCAGCAATGGATAGGCAGGGTCACCAAGCAAAACTGGGGGTACAGGGTCATAGCCTGGAAGAAGCTCTTGACAGTCAAATGAAATAAAGAAATAAAACATAGTAACTTTAGCGGGTTTAGCATACTTTATTTCACACAAAATATAACATAATTAAAATAAAATAAACTCAAACGTTTTCAACACGTACATGTGTCCTCATCAGGAATTAAATCTGCAATACATAAAATGAAAATCGTAAGATAAATTTGACTATGCACTGTAACTGTAACGACACTCTGGACTGAAAGCACAAACTGAACAAATGATACGAGAATGATTGCGAGTAAATTATGCGGTGGGAAACAGATCACGTGAGGTGTAGAAATAAAGTATGCTAAACCCGCTAAAGTTACTATGTTTTATTTCTCTATGGTTTAACAAAGCAAACTCTCTACCAAAGCTTTATCAAATGAAATAAGTTTTTGAGAAATAGCTTTGTTAATGGAGCAGTTGGCATACACTCTTGCATCATGAACACTGCCAGGCCATCGAACTTCAACATTCATGAAAACTCCCTTTTCGTCACAAATTACTTGGCAGTTAACTGAATATTTCATTTTATAGCAAAAGTAATCATGAGGATTTTCTGACGGTTGTTTAATTGCAACATGAGTTCCATCAACACAGCTAATAACTTGTGGGATTAAAAAATTTTTTCTAAATCTACTGGCTACCAAATTTATTTTATCTGAACTGTCAGGAAAAATGATAAGCCGAGGTCCAAGATGCTTGCATAATGCAGAACACACCATTTTCACTGATAGTGATACGGTGGCCTTTCAAATTCCAAAAGTGTTGGCAGTCATTCGAAAGGATCCTTGATCCTTTAAATAATATAAAGCAATCCCCTAACGTTTTTCAGCAGTTACTGTGTCTGGGCGAAATGCTTCACTGTGTGGAGTGATGTATTCTCGCACATGGTCGACTAGCGTCATAAAAGAAGGAAAATCCATGCGAACATTGGCACACCACTCTTCTGCTGGCATCCGGCCCATTAGTAAGTTATCCCACCACAATGTGGTTCAACCTGGATTTTTCCAAACTGCTCTTTTTTCTTCAACCTAAAACAAAAGAAAAAGTGATGTACAGTTTAGCTGTAAAAAGCTTTAACAGTGATCACTATGCAGTTGGTAAAACATTTAGTAGTGTATGTGATGTAGCTCGAATGAATTTTGCTTGGACACACAACTACACTCTGTAATAAAATATCCAGACATGTTACAGTGCACTCTTTACATCACACCCAAACAACAGCATAACTTAAACAAGGCCTCAATGTGGCCAGCAAAGCAACAGTTAGCATAGTAGGTTATGTAGTTATAATTCATTTTTTACATATTTACAAAATAGTTTAACATTCAAACGTTTTCGGCTTAACCTAAGCCCTCATCAGGAATCTGAAAATGTTAATAAAATGCAATAAATTTCAACTTCTTGAAGGTAACTAGCTAACTAATTGTAAGCATCAAGAAATACGCAGCGGTTAAAAGCAATAGTGTGGAAGACAAACAGACGGACGGAAAACAAAATTACATTAGAAAAAGGCAACCACATGACTACAAACGAATTAGCACCACAGGGAACGTGATCCATCTAACTTAGTAAATGTTTAGTAGAATGGACGCGCCGCCAGCAAATAATTGTTTGTTTAAATTTGGGTTGTAGCATTTGATTAATAGCGTTTCCTGAATTTTTGTGTCAAATTGAGATTTGCCTTTGCGTAAAATTTTAAATGAGTCAGCAGAGAATTTTCGATTTGTGCAAAAGGAACACTCCATAATATGGTCTTTGATGGCACTTTTCTTTAAGTCTCTAAAGTTCAAATGCTCCCGTACTCTCGTGGTCAAATGTCTAGTGGACATACCGATGTATGTCAATGCCGAATCACACGGACATCAAAGACAATATTATGGAGTGTTCCTTTTGCACAAATCGAAAATTCTCTGCCGACTCATTTAAAATTTTACGCAAAGGAAAATCTCAATTTGACACAAAAATTCAGGAAGCGCTATTAATCAAACGCTACAACCCAAATTTAAACAAACAATTATTTGCTGGCGGCGCGTCCATTCTACTAAACATTTACTAAGTTAGATGGATCACGTTCCCTGTGGTGCTAATTCGTTTGTAGTCATGTGGTTGCCTTTTTCTAATGTAATTTTGTTTTCCGTCCGTCTGTTTGTCTTCCACACTATTGCTTTTAACCGCTGCGTATTTCTTGATGCTTACAATTAGTTAGCTAGTTACCTTCAAGAAGTTGAAATTTATTGCATTTTATTAATATTTTCAGATTTCTGATGAGGGCTTAGGTTAAGCCGAAAACGTTTGAATGTTAAACTATTTCGTAAATATGTAAAAAATATATACTGTTGTAATGCTCAACCCTGTGGTATTGTTGTGTCTTGCCTGTCTTTGGTATAAAAAAGCAAACTCTCTCCCGAAACTATATAATTCATTTACAACCAAATTATCTTACTAATAATATCTTAAATATTATAATTACCTCTTAACTCGTCTATTGTGCTTTCTATGCAATGTGCTGTAATCATTTATTAAAGACAGCAGTTTAGCTTCTTGAGCTTCCAGTTGGGTTGTAATAATGGGTATCCATCGCAGTTGCAGGTGTATCAACGCAACTAATGAACCCACCAATAGGGGCAAAACAGCAAGCAATTTCTTTAACTCCGCTGCCATTTCTCAAAAGTAAAGTTATGAAATAATTTCTGTAGCTTTATTTTCGACGTACAGTAGCCTACTCAACTGCTGACTGCTCAGCAGCAACAGGCGCGAAAATCACTCATGCGTAGAGACAGAATTCCTTTCGCCCGAAACCAACTGCAGTCGCAACGAGATTCCATGTGAACAAAAAGTTTTTCACGCCGCTTTGAGATTTCATTTCGGTCATTTTCATTTCGCCTCTCATGTAAACGTAGCCTAAAACAGAGTTAAAGTTTCTCCTCTCCCAACGTTACCGTGGAGTAGAAGCACCATTATACCAAATTGGGCCTCTTGACAAAAGAACAACAAAAATGCTTCAAAAGAGAGTTTACAGAAAGGTGAGTTCTTACATATTTTTTCAAATTTTTTTGTCTAGTAATTTTCAATGAAATGAACCAAACTTTTGTTCGAGCACAGGCTTGTATAAGTAGATTCTTTGATAACAGGGTCATGCAGAGACAGCTTCCATGTTGTGCACTGGGGTTGGTCAGTTGTTGTTCTTGACGCGGCTCTTCTAACAACATTTGTTGATTGGAGCCACATGATAAAGAGAATGGGGTTACTGCCAATTCTACAACCCCACTTCACCATTGCAGATGTAGTGCAACCAGAGGTGGGCAGTAGCGCGCTGCTAGCGGCGCTACTTTTTAGTTGGAGTAGCGGCTGCAGTAGCGGCGCTATTTTTTTCCAAAGTAGCGGCAGCGGAAGAGGCGCCACTTTTTTTCAGTCGCACTCGCACTCCCGCTACTTTTTAATTTAAAGTGAAAATAATACTCGTTTTTTGGCAACACTGGCGTGGTCAAGCAGCTATATAATCGGTTTGGTTGCGAAGTTTCGGTCTTTTGGGAATGTCGTTTTCTGGTTTGGAGCTGCGATCCTGCGATCAAGGTATGAAATCGTCGTGTTCATTTTAATTTTAATAATAGCCGAAGTAAAGTTGTATATGGTTCATAGAATATAGACTACATATACATGCAGTGAGTCCAGTGCTATGCACAGCCACAACAACAGTCCAGTGACATTGCCTCATCAGTCACCTATGCTAAGATGTCCAAAAATAAGGTTTTATCATAGGCTATTGGTTAAAGTAAAACTGTTGTCAAATGGTTACTAAAATACCGTACGGTATTTGTTGCTGATAAAATTTTCTTACATGATGGCTTTTGTTAAAAGAAATCTTTACAGGGCAATTTGTGTAATGCCAATGCAGAGATAACAGTATAAATGATAGGCAGTGGCTATTTGACCGGCTCCAATCTTTTAATCTGAAACACTATTTGGCTGGTCATGACATGACATCACTACATATGCACTTTTTTCTCTTTCAAAGCAAAAGATAATATGAGAAGATAAAAGTGCCTATATAAGTTCTAAATTCAATAGATTTATTCAACTGAATCAGTGGCGCGTACAATGTTTCTCAGGCTGGTATCGCCAAGGGTATGAGTTCGATACTACTCAGAAGCATTTTTTTAAACTAAATTGCCTGCTAAAAAACACTGCCTAGAAGTAAACTTGACAATTGACATTAATAAAACCATTTTTTTAAAAGAATTATTGTATATAACTTTTTACAGCCAACAAACTAACTCGAGAGCAGAAATGTACCGTAATGCGTTGTTTGGCAAGCACGGTCACATCCTCTTATGACTAACGGTAACTTACCCAGAGAATATCCAGCAAATTACAAAAACTAACTTTATTACTCTTATTTGAAAAGACATACAACATTGGGCTGTAGGCTACTCAAAATAAAAGTTGACCACAAAAATGCAGCAGCCTAACGAATAACGATTGAGTCACTTCGGATAAAAATTTAGTTAAAAAAACGCTTGAAAGAAAAAATACGTCATGACTGGTCAAATAGCCAGTAGCCACTGCCTATTTATTTATTTTGTAGTTACAAATTCTTAGTGTGGAACCCTGCAAAAGCCATACCCTTCTATTATTGTGGCTGTGCATAGCATTAGCATGTCACAGTTAATGTCTGCATAAACATAACTTGTGCTGATATTATTGTAGTTCAATAGGTGAATATTGTGCATTTAAAAGGTTTTTGCCTATTTGGTTTGCCAAGAGAAAAGCGATATATAAATTATATATGCTTCAGTCATACTGTTATTCAGGCCTCAAAATTCGTTTTTGTTGACAACGGACAAACGTGTCCGGTCTGACAAGCTATCTCGGCGGACAAATTAAATGTTGCTAGTTCCTGTGTTATTTCTTGGACAAATATGACCAATCTAGATGGTACTTTCTGCGGACATCACATGCTGTGACAGCAGACATGTCTGCCGTCAATTTCGAGGCCTGGATACATATTTCCTGCTACTTTATATTTTTAGGTTGTTGTGGCTATATTTACCATATATTTGTTGTACCATTGTATGACTTTTACTTACCAATGCGATTAATCTTCATTTAGATAACATGTTTTTCAGAACCATCTATTACGGAAGAGTTGAAGACCAAATTTTGTCTATAAAATGTCCGATCAAGCCCCAAAAGATTCTTCAGTAGTGGAACCATCAGTGCAAAGAAATGGGCAGAATGCTGATCCTTGGCCATATTTAAACAAATATTTTAAGTTTGTTCAGATCAAGGGGGGCAGTGTTGTTTACCAATGTCTTGCATGTGCACCTAAAGTTAAAATGTTGTCTGCCAATCTAAGATCACACTATAATTTGAAAAAGCACTTCACTAGTGCACATAGCAATAAAGTTACATCGTTTGAAAGAGACATTGCAGCTGGTGCTAAGCTAAAACGAAAACATGGTTATGCTTCTGCCTTTGCTACCACGGCTGTTCAAGGTCCTCCAGAAAAAGTGATGAAGCAAGTCTCATTCAAAGATTCTTACTCCTTGACAGCATTTTCTCAGGGAAACTTTGAGAACAAGGTACATATTCTACTATGTCATGAGACTCATGACCTCTGTTTTTGCTGGCACTGACCTTTTGGTTTAGTGTAATGCAATGATGTGCCATATACGGTGACCATTTTTTGGGTGTTCATATATTTTAGAAAGTTTTAAAACAAATGCATTATTTGCTAAATCTCTATCATATCAGTATCACATCAGTTTATCTGAACAGCCATTGAGCAACTACAAACCTAGTGTATGTTTAAAGCCTACTGAAAAAAGTGAACACCCAAAAATGGTCACTGATGTAATGTTTTCTTAAAAAGTTAAAAAGTCATTTTCACTCAAGCACCTAGTTAGATAGTTGATTAATACAGAATAGTGTCTTCAACTTTGTTTTCTGCTAGATTGCTAGTTAAGCAGTTCTTGAATTGCTCCTGTCTGACTTTAAACAAAGTGTTTTTTCAGCTTGTGAATTACTTCGTGGAAAACATGCTGCCTTTAGATGATGTGGAAAGTAATAGTTTTGAAGAAATGGTTAAAGTTCTGCAACCTAAAGCCAAAGTGTTTTCTCGAAGAACCCTTACCCGTCAGATTGAAGGAAAGTAAGTAGAGAAGCTTGTGTTTATTTTTAACAATAAAGATTTGTTTTAGTATTCATTATAAACCTGCCAGAACTTTGCTGCATTCTCAACGTCAATTGCTCTTGTGCACCCTTCATGTAGGACACAATATAGAAATCGCACCTACCCAGTTGTTGCTGCCAGTTGCTGGAATTTGCCTATTTGTGTAAAAGAAGCTGAAAATTTAAATTGAAAACGTTCTATTTCACTGAACATCATGACTGAAAATACCTTATTAATTATCACCTTTGTCATGTAATGATGTACAGCGCCAAAGAGCGTAGTTTGACTGGATGTGGCGGTATATAAATATTATTATTATTATTATTGTTATTTCAGATTTTGTGTTATCTTTGTATGTGCAGCCTACTGAGATGTGTGTGTTGCAGATTCATAGAAAAAAGAGAGGAACTTTTAACGACTGTATCCTTTGTGGCGACAACTGCAGATGCATGGTCATGTAGAAACAGGTGCTGTAAACCAGTTGTGACCTTGATTAACAACACTAACGGATTTTGATGGACATTGCACTCAAGGTGCATTATTATTAATGCGAAGGCCAACTAAGAGTTTAGTGTAATTATATATATGCCTGGTCAATCAGCTCTTTGGGTATACAACTTTTGATCTAACTTGTGACTACAAGCCAGCCAGCAAAACAGGCCCATTTTGCATTGATTCAACATGTACAGGCATTGAATCAATGTAAAAAGAACCAGTTCTGCCTGCCTGGGAGTGGTTAGAGCACTTTAAAGTGAAGTAATCTTGTTTGTCCATTTTTTAGGTCCTACTTAGGCATGACTGTGCATTGGATAGATGGAGGCACTCTCCAAAGGAAGAAGGCTGTATTGGCTTGTCGTCGACTGAAAGGGCGTCATATGCATAATGTCCTTGCAGAAGAAATGCAAGCCATACACTGGGACTTCCAGATCGACGGGAAGGTGTCCATGATGACAACTGATAATGGATCCAACTTCGTCAAGGCGTTTAAGTAAGCTTTTAAATTGTACATGGTGATAAGTGATGTATAACTAACACATTGGTTTAACAACATTGAAGCTTTGTATGATGAAACAGTGACTGAAAGTATGGCAGTCGGCTACTATTCCATCTTGAGTAAATATTTTTAAACAGGGGTTTGACTTTTTCAGTGTGTTTTCCTCAATGGAAGATGCTGACGGTGCATGTAGTTCAGCCACAGAAGATGCAGTCCAACCGACATGCATCGCCTATGTGTTGGAGGAGCAAGATGTTGCCAATGCCAGCATTCTTCCAAGGCATGCTCGATGCGCTGCGCACACGCTTAACCTCGTTGCATCCTCGGATGCAAACAAGGCCTTAGCGTGTGGTGTTTATAAGAAACATCATCGGCCTGCATTTACGAAAGAATTGTGGAATAAGCAATCAAGGTACAAAACATCAAAAAAATCGATCATTTGATTCGCTTGCTTGCTGCGTTAAAGCCGAGACCATCTTGTAACGTCAAATTTTATTTAGGAGCCCGCAAGTAGCCAACAACCTCAAAGAAGAGTTGGGAGTGTTGCTCGTCATCCCGGTGGTTACCAGATGGAACTCCGTCTATGACGCAGTAAGCCGCCTGGTGGCCTTGTTCAATGACCGAGAGAAGCGAGCTGGACTGGAGCGTGTTTGTCGGAAGTTGCAACTTCCTATCTTCACCCACGGTAAGTCTTCGCTTACTATCTAACAAAACGCATACCTGACAAAACGTTTCTTACTTACAGTTACAGCCATTCAATTTTCATCAGCCCTGCTTACAACTTAGTAGTTACAACATAGTTTATCTTATCTCTAAACAGCTCATTTATTTCTAGCTGACGTCAACTTCTTCGGTGAATATCTCCGTGTGATGAAGCCTATCTGTCAGGCTTTAGACATTCTCCAGGGCGAGTCTAAGGCGTATTACGGAGTCTTGCTTCCAATCATCATAATTTGCGCGAAGAAGTTGACCGAGATCAGTGATCTTGTGACCTGTGAGGAATTGCGAGTGAAAGTCCTTGAAGGAGTGAAGAAACGTTTCAGCAAGTGCTTCAACGACATGAAGTGCGTTATGGCATCATGTCTTTATCCCTCCTTCAAGACGTCGTGGCTACAATTTCTGCACTGTTTCCACGAATGATGCTGACGCACTGCGAGAAAAAGTCAAGACGGATTTAATTCGAATGTTGCGGGAGACATCAAGCCATGTTGAAACCGAGAAGAGTGATACCAACACCAGTCGCGAATCCGAAGATGAATTTTTTGGTGTGTTGGCGCCATCCCGTGAAAAGTCGATGCAGAAGGAAACAGCAATCGTTGACGCCTCTTTTTCGGACAGGAGCAAGTCCTTGAGCTTCTCGAATACCGATTTGAAACGTCTCTTCATTAAGTACAACACCCCCATTCCTTCTAGTGCTGCGGTGGAGAGACTTTTCTCTGTTGGAAAGGATGTGCTCAAGCCAAAGCGGGCAGGACTTTGTGACACCCATTTTGAAATGCTCGTGTTTATGAAAGATGTGTTATCGCTTTGAAATGCTCCTGTTTCTGAAAGACAATAAATTTTCCTTATGTGTTTTCTATAACGACGTTAAAATGACAGTACAAACGATTGATAGCATTCGTTTACACTGTCATTTTTTCGTCACTAGGGACTTGAACAGTGTTTCCTAGTGTCACTTTAGACAAAAGTAGAGGTAGAAGTAGCGGTAGCGCGCGCTACTTTGGTCCGAGTAGCGGTAGCGGGTAGCGCGCTACTTTTGTAAATTGGTAGCGGATAGCGGTAGCGCGCGCTATTTTGGTCCAAGTAGCGGTAGCGGGTAGCGCGCTACTTTAAAAGTAGCGGGTGCCCACCTCTGAGTGCAACCAACTCTAGATAGTAAGTTGTTTAAGGATTTTTCCTTTTCCTAAAGCATTTCCTCACGGGAAAGTGATTCAGATGTTCTGATTTCTATGTCTGTAAAGGCAGGCTCGTGCTTCCACTAAAGCTAGTCGTGCTATGTCGAGAAGATTTTTCTTGATTATCACTGATTTTTGCTGCCATTTGTCCGAAAGAGTATTATTTGTTATGTTTGACATGTGATATATTGTTTTTCGTTGTGACAGTCAGAAATAAAAACAAACTGAACTGATTTACATGGATTATTTTGTGTTATTTACATTTATCATTCACACATAAAACTTGTTTTTCAAGAGCCTCAAACAACAGCGAGTAGATGATTTTGCTGCAGCAAAGAAGTCATAAGTGATAGAGGAAGAGAACTGGAAAAAAACAGCAGTTTTCTGCAGCAATTGATGAAGAAATGACTCTCCTTTCGAAGCAGCTGCACCTGGTACATCTGAATGTGACAACGCTCTGGTATCCAGTGATGATCCTGCTTTGCGATCTTTTGCTGTGAACATGTTAGAAAATATTTGCAAAGGCAGTAACTCTGGTGATGTTTCTGTCCGCACTTTTAGCCAACCAAAATTAAATTTTGATGCCAACTCACTGTGCTCTTTAATTGATTGGGACAATGCCACGCTTGCTGAGTCTATCCTTACTTCACACTTAACCATGGATGAACTAAAGGGTTTGATAAACACAAAGTTTGAATGCCCTCATTTTCCTGCCCATACTTAGGCTGTGGAGCGCCTCATTAGGGAAGTCACTAACACCTGTGGAAGTGTTGCTGGCCATCAACGACAGGATAGTTTCATTCGGGCAAGAATTGCTTCGCGTAGGGTCTTGCCGAAAGCAGACACGAAATCTGACTTTCTTTCATGGGCTGCAGTATATTGTTTTGATATTCACCACTGTTTCTTGTCTTTATTCTGCACGTTTTTGAAGCACATATAAAGTTGGTTGGTTGATGTGTAAGCTACCATTGGTTGAGTTGCAGTTAATATATCTGTCAAAAAACAGCTGTGCGTTGTGTGATTATGTAATACATATTACTACAACAAAACCAAAGTGTCATCTTATGCACAGTGCATTTCTACTCTTGCCATAGATATAATTCGATTTTTTATTTTTTTTATTTTCACATCGCCTAAGTAGCCTATACCCTATGGCTTAGCTATAAAACACTGTCGTTAGCCTACGTTGTGTTAGCAATGCTACTACAGCTAGAAAATTTCAATGCAATTGCGCCCCACTGTCTTGCTTCTTTCCTGTTAGGGTAGGCTACGTCACAATCATTCATAGGGGCTGTCATGCAATACGGCTGTCATGATTCACGTTTTTATTGAACCAATGCATTTTCGAATAGCGGAAGAAGGAAAACATAGTTAGAGTAAGCCAAACAACAACAATAAAACCGCAGTCTAGCACTGAGAGGAAGAAAGTGAAGTTTGGTTAATTTTGAAATGTTTGCGGCAACTCTGACCAGCGACTTGCCGACTTCGGCTTTCTGAAATGTTTGGGAAAACTCCGATCAGCGACTTGCACGTGCTGATAGTTAATGATAAAAAAGCTCAAAGAGTAGCCTATCAGTCCACGTTTGCAAATTACACTAGTGTATAACTGTATTATATATACTCTAGTAATAAGAGTTAATAAGTAATTTAATAAGATTTAGTGGTAATAATATACCTGCAGTCTAGCATAGAGAGGTAAAATGTTTGCGGCAACTACCTTTTTCTACGGAATGGCCCGATTCGGTGAGTCCGATTCGGTGAGTTCCCTATTCGGTGAGAGCCTTTTTCGGTGAGAGCCCTATTCGGTGATTTTTTTTAAATTATTGGGTACCGTAGCCTAATTATCATTGCCGTTATAGGGATAGGGGTTTGGGGGTTAAGGGTTTGGGGGTTAAGGGTTTGAGGGTTAAGAGTTTGGGGGTTAAGGGTTTGGGGGTTAAGGGTTTTGGGGTTAAGGGTTTGGGGGTTAAGGGTTTGGGGGTTAAAGGTTTGGGGGTTAAGGGTTTGGGGGTTAAGAGTTTGGGGGTGAAGGGTTTGGGGGTTAAAGGTTTGGGGGTTAAGAGTTTGGGGGTTAAGGGTTTGGGGGTTAAGGGTTTGGGGGTTAAGGGTTTGGGGGTTAAGGGTTTGGGGGTTAAAGGTTTGGGGGTTAAGGGTTTGGGGGTTAAGGGTTTTTCTAGATCTCTGCTATGTTTGTCATATATTGTTTTTTCGTTGTGATAGTCAAAAATAAAAACAAACTGAACTCCGACCAGCAACTTCGGCTTTTTGAATTTTGAAATGTTTGCGGAAACTCTGATCAGCAACAGCAACTTTGGCTTTGTTCTATTTTTTCTCTCGATCTTTTCAGGGTACGAAATGGGGGTATGAAGTATTCAGGGTACAAAATAAGTTGCACCTGCTTTTGTCAGATATGCTTATAAAAAATACAGCAACTTGAAAGCTACAGTTTAAGCTTCCAAAAACAATGCTAATTCTGACAAAGCATAGCACTGGCTGCGTATTAGTGTTGAATCACTTACTTGAGCACTAGAATTACTTGGAAATGATTGCTAGTTTGTCTTGTAAAAATTTCTTGTTGACCAGTGTTAGAGGCTGGTTAAAGGTTAAAAGGCGGGGAAACCCAAATTAACTTTTTGCGAGTTTTTTGTTTCAGCGTGATGTCATTGTGTACAACATGCGTTTTACCGAAAAAAAAATCCAAATTTTGTTGCCCTTGTCTCGCTAAGGCCGCTTTTGTTTGATACTCGTTTGCAAGGCCTCGTGCGCATCCAGCCGTAGCCAAAAGTTTAAGACCTGACTTGATTTATGACGATTTTTGCATTACTTCAAAATACTGTATCAGATATTGTTTCAGTTGCATCATCTTCATGCATCATCTTATATCTGATGCAGTATTTTGAAGCAATGCAAAAATCGTCATAAATCAAGTCTGGTCTTGAACTTTTGGCCAAGACTATATGCACCTTGTGGCGTCACAGCATACAGCGTCACAGCTGGATGCGCGCGAGACCTCGCAAACGGGTATCAAACAAAAGCAGCCTTAGCGAGACGAGGCCAACAAAATTTGGATTTTTTTTGCTAAAACGCATGTTACACAATGACATTACGCTGAAACAAAAAACTCGCAAAAGTTATTTGGGTTTCCCCGCCCTTTAAGTTAATTGCCTAACCTCTTGCATGGGTACCATATGGAAAAATAAACACAAAAACCACCTACCTAAATCAGGCCTCGAAACCGAAGGCGGCCATGACCGCAATTAACCTACAAAAACCGACATTTTGTCTGTCAGGTCCCACACACAAAATGTCGGTTTTTGTAGGTTAATCGCGGCGATGGCCACCTTCAGTTTCAAGGCCTGGGTAGCCTACCAAATTGATTGTTTTTTTGTTTGTTTGTTCATCAACTAATTTCACAAGTTGTACCAAACTGAAAGAATAACGTAACAAACACCACAATGAATATTGAAAATGTAATAGCCTACTTTCGCAATTCTGCTTATGTAGCCTACCGGTACGCTTCAGCAAAAAAGCTTATTCCCAGCGAATATCGTCTTTTCGGCAACATTATTCATAATCACTCACTGGGAATGACACGCCCATTGGCGCTCAAGCTGAAATGCAACAATATGAAGGGACATCGAGGCCACCCTGCCCAGTGACCACATCTGGATATATTCACAATATATGATAAGAAAAGCCACTGCATATATTAAAGCCCACATTTTCAAATCAAATTATTGTCATGACCAATTAAGTACTATGATTGATGAGTTATAAAAAAGGAAGTAGCTATTTTTCCACACTTAATGCCATGGTTACAATCAGGTGTTGCCAGAGTTAGGATTAAAGTTAAGAAGGGTTAAGGTAAGGGTTAGAGTTAGGAATAAGATTAGAGTTTTGATTTTTGCCCAGGACTAAAAAAATTCCAAAATGCAAGTTTTTGTTTTCAATAGCTTTAAACTTTTCTCAAATTAGAGCAGAATTCCTTATCTAGCAACACTATTGAGGTTATTAATACACTATATAGTGTAAATATAGCCACAGCCTATGAAAAATTGTGAAACTTTATTACATGTATTTGAAAAGACATAAAAAAGCTACTGAAATTAAAAATTGACCCACAAAAATGCAGCAGCCTAACGATTGAGTCACTTCGGGTCAAAATTTAGTTTTAAAAAAAAAACACTTTCAGGTAGAATCGAACTCATTCCCTCGGGAACACCAGCCTGAGAAATATTGTACGCGCCACTGACTTAGTTGAATAAAACTGTTGAATTTAAAAGAACTACCGGGAGGCACTTTTTTCTCCTCCTCTCATCTTTTGCTTTGAAAGAGAAAAAGAAAAAAAAAATATGTCATGACCAGTCAATTAGTGTTTCAGATTAAAAGACTGGAGCCAGTGAAATAGCCACTTGCCATGTTTATATTTTCGGACATCAAAACTTCATTTAGCAAAAAGTTCCATTTCTAAAAATTTTATTTATTAAATATATTTTAATAAAAGGGGTTGTGAGCAAAATCTTTTGGATGCCCTTTGGCACACCATACGATACCTGATACGTTTCTTGTAAATGTTGACCACCTCCATTTCAAAGATGGATCATTGAACAATAAATTTTTGACAGGTAACCTCATTCCAAATACTTCTCTTTGATAAAAACCAGCTTCTACAGAAAATCCAGATACTATTTCAGTTGCTTAAAATATGGATTTCAAGAACTCTAAAGGATGAGAACCTGCAATATCACACATTACTTTAGTTGCTAAACATGGATTATATTATACCTGTTTCTATATTGTGCTGCACCCATTGCAGAATGCAACTGATTCTTTCAACTAATTCATCTATTTTAAACTGTTTGGTTTGGTGGCCGTGCTTAAATTTACTTTCCTTCAATCCTATCAAAAGAACAAAAAAGGAATTTACTAAATTTTAAACAAGCTGAAAAATCGAGGCACATCAAAAGGTTTCACTGGCTTTGGAATAAGCAAGAAAAGAAACAAGAAGAATTTGGACATTTGATACATCAAAATTCCAATTCTAAAAACCAACGAGATAGAAAGAGGTACAAGATGAGAAAGATCTTCAAAAGAAAACAAGAAAGCCTTAAAAGAGCAGAAACAATGATTTTAAATAAATCAGACATACAATTGGAAGAAACAGATAAAATCTTGCTGATGCATGGCTTAAATTTTGTCCCCACACCCAAATGGTCTCAAAAAACGGAAACTAATGAATGGTTAACTTTGCACCAACACATTAGAAGAGTTGAGTGGTTTAACGTTTTAAAACATGGCGAACAAGAGGAGGAACAAAAAACAATTATACCACCCAAATTAAAAGTAACAAAACACTCCCGACCAGAGCCAGATCTCATTGACGAAAAAATTAAAGTTTACACTGACATGGCTACTTCAAAATTAAGAAATCTAGGAGATATGGTCACACATAATTTTAAACACAAGAACAATTTGGACACAGGTCTAAGAAAAAACTTAAAAAAGCTCACCAATCTGACACAAAACAATAAAATCGTCATTTGCAGAGCGGACAAAGACGGGAAAATTTTGATACTAAATTACAAAGATTACCAACAAATCTTGGAACGAGAGTTGAATTAATCAAAAAATAAAGAGCCCAAAATGTAGATACCAAACTCATGTTCAGCAAACAAACGTTTTGAAAACTATACCGTACTGTTTTCATCTTCAGTGCTATAAATGTAAGCAATCCCTGATGCCGCTTAGATTTAAATTAAATTGCGGCTGACGTCACAAAGACTCATCAAAAAGCTTTTATGAGAGCGAAAAACGTAATAGAAGTCAGGTTTTTCATGAAATGATGCGTAACAGAAGTGAGTATTTTACGATAGGACTTTTACGAAAAAAACAAATTACAATTTACTGGATCAACGAGATGGGTTTGACAAGTCAGAATAAGTGCTATACGGTATATCAGTTCAACAATTAAATAAATATAATGGTGCAGATGCCAAGTCCAAGTGCGGAGATTTTTCTTTAATAAATAACGTTTCCAGAATTTTCAATTTCCTTGAGTCCTCTACTCTCCCTAGTATTTCAACTTCTTCAAAATTAATCTTGTGGTCTGCATTGGTGCGCAAATGGTTTGCAACCTCAGATTCTTTTGAATTTTGATGGTCCGGTTTGTGTTCTGAAATTCTTGTGTATAGATTCCTTTTTGTTTCTCCAATGTACTTTGCTCCACACGAACAAGACAGTTGGTACACTACATTGGAGCTTGAAATTTTGGATTGGCGGTCTTTAAAATTAAAACGTTTTGAAAGATCTGTGGTTTTGTGGATGAAACGAATAGATAATTTTCCTTTGGTTAGTTGAAATGTTAAATGTTGAAGTTCTTTGCGTATTTGGTATGACATGTCACCGAGAAATGGCAGCTTAAAGATTAAAAATCGAGTTTGATCTTTAGATAATTTTTGGCTGGGCGAAGTGCTGTGTATTTTGTTCAAAAGAGTTGCAATGCATTTATTTACGAATTTTCTGGGGTAGCCATTATGCCCAAGCATCTTTTTAATGATTTCGAATTCTTGGTGTATGGAAGAATATGAATTGCAGATGCGGTAAGCTCGGAAAAGAAGAGAATTAACAAGATTACGTTTGTAGTGAAAAGGAACAAAGCTTGACCAAAGGGAATAATGTCCAGTGTGTGTAAGTTTTCGATACACATTGGTGTTGATGTTACCTTCATCCGTTCTACTAACTAGAACGTCTAAGAAAGGTAGACACTTATCAACTTCTCCTTGATTTGTAAAAGATATTTCTTTTTTTTATGGAGTTAATTAATTTGAAAAACTGTGACGAAGAAGAGGAAGTTGGAAAAATTAAGAAGATATCATCCACATAGCGGCAAATTAAGGTTGGTTTTTCCATTTCGGTAGTACGAAGTAAAGCTTGGTCTATCACATAGTTCATTAAAACATCGGCCATGAGTGGGGCAATGGGACTTCCCATTGCTACACCATCTATTTGTTTATAGTATTTTCCATTGAACTGAAAAGTCGTATTTTTGGTTACCCATTTCAATAACGATTTAAGTCAGCGCTTGTTGAGACCATGAAATTCTTTTACGTCTTTCGTAAAAATTAGTTGTAAGATTAAGCCAATGGTAAAATTTACAGGAATGTTAGTGAACAGACTTTTTACATCAAAAGAAGTTAGAATTTTATTAGGAAAAAAGCCATGGTCGATAAGAGAAACAAAAGAAAAGGTATCCTTTAAGTTTGTAGTGTGAGATCGAATAGGTGAAAGAATTTCGTTGAGCCATTTAGCACATTGATGATTAAAGCTACCTACTAAAGATAAGATAGGCCTTAGTGGGATGTTGGGTTTATGAATTTTTGGAAGTCCGTAAAGAGTGGGAGTGGTAGCAGAAGAAGGACGAATTCTGGAATAATCTTCCGGTGAAAGTGCTTTAGCTGCTTTTAAATAACGTAAGTGATTTTGAAACCTGTGAAGTTTTATAATATTGTCATCCGTATCTGTTGGTTGAAATTTAGATTCCTCTTTCAAAATACTGTTCATTTTGGAAATATAATCTGATTTGTCTCATATAGCAACACCGTTTCCTTTATCAAATTTGGTAATTACAATGGAATCGTCTTTACTGAGTTCATCAATGGCTTCCTGTTGAGCTAGTGTAGGAGCAAAAATGCTTCTTTTGTGTTCAAAGAAAAAGGAAGAAACATACTTGTTGTAAAGATTTATTAGGGTTGTTTTGAATTTAAAACGTTGTTGGAATGAAAGAAAACTGCGTATTTGTTGGTAAAGGCTTTCAAATTCAACCTGCACATTACGAAAATTGATTTTCGACGGAAAGAAACAGAAATTTAATCCACGGTTAAGAACATCCAGTTGAACTTTAGATAATGTTTTGGAAGAAAGATTTTCAACAATAGATTTTTGGTTGTTACTATCAATGTGTAAGCCTAGACTTTTCAACTTACGTTCATGACGCCCAGTAACCAACGCTAGCTCTTCTTCTCTACGAGTATTTGAGAACTTTTTTACGTAGAAGCAACCGAACATACCCAGAGATGAAAATAAATTTGCTTTGACTTTTTCAAATTCTTTCTGCGTGGAAGATAATTGCAACTGCTTTTGTCTTATTTCATGATAAACCAAACTTCTTCTTAGAGAGACTACCTTTCTTAAATTCTGATTCTCTGGTTTGTATAACTTGAACTGCACAAATTTAGGAGTTAGTTTGTAAATGATGCAAGTGGATAAAAAATTGGTGGAAGCTTCTTGCTTGATGGTCTTTGATTGCAAGGATTCTAGCTTGCGCAGCATGCGCTTAAAAGCGGGTCCATGATGGCTCTCCAAAAACTTAGGAGCAAAATGGTTGGAACGCCTGGTTAATCTAATCAAAAAATAAAGAGCCCAAAATTTAGATACCAAACTCATGTTCAGCAAACAAATGTTTTGAAAACTAGGCTATACTGTTTTCATCTTCAGTGCTATAAATGTAAGCAATCCCTGATGCCGCTTGGATTTAAATTAAATTGCGGCTGACGTCACAAAGACTCATCAAAAAGCTTTTATGAGAGCGAAAAACATAATAGAAGTCAGGTTTTTCATGAAATGATGCGTAACAGAAGTGAGTATTTTACGATAAGACTTTTACGAAAAAAACAAATTACAATTTACTGGATCCACGAGATGGGTTTGACAAGTCAAAATAAGTGCTATACGGTATATCAGTTCAATAATTAAATAAATATAATGGTGCAGATGCCAAGTCCAAGTTCAATTGCGGAGATTTTTCTTTAATAAATAACGTTTCCAGAATTTTCAATTTCCTTGAGTCCTCTACTCTCCCTAGTATTTCAACTTCTTCAAAATTAATCTTGTGGTCTGCATTGGTGCGCAAATGGTTTGCAACCTCAGATTCTTTTGAATTTTGATGGTCCGGTTTGTGTTCTGAAATTCTTGTGTATAGATTCCTTTTTGTTTCTCCAATGTACTTTGCTCCACACGAACAAGACAGTTGGTACACTACATTTGTTCCTTTTCACTACAGTTGTTCCTTTTCACTACAAACGTAATCTTGTTAATTCTCTTCTTTTCCGAGCTTACCGCATCTGCAATTCATATTCTTCCATACACCAAGAATTCGAAATCATTAAAAAGATGCTTGGGCATAATGGCTACCCCAGAAAATTCGTAAATAAATGCATTGCAACTCTTTTGAACAAAGTACACAGCACTTCACCCAGCCAAAAATTATCTAAAGATCAAAGTCGATTTTTAATCTTTAAGCTGCCATTTCTCGGTGACATGTCATACCAAATACGCAAAGAACTTCAACATTTAACATTTCAACTAACCAAAGGAAAATTATCTATTCGTTTCGTCCACAAAACCACAGATCTTTCAAAATATTTTAATTTTAAAGACCGCCAATCCAAAATTTCAAGCTCTAATGTAGTGTACCAACTGTCTTGTTCGTGTGGAGCAAAGTACATTGGAAAAACAAAAAGGAATCCAGGCCTCGAAATTCACGGCGGACACGGCGGTCATGTCCGCCGTCACAGCATGTGATGTCCGCGGGAAGTACCATCTAGATCGGTCATATTTGTCCGCCGAGAAATAACACGGGAACTAGCGATACAAATCGTCATTGCATAGTACTAACAATTGTTGCGAGAATATAATTTCCCGCGCATTCTAGCGCGCATCTAGAAAATGTGAATACTGTATCTCTCACCCAGACAACAAAATCTATCATTCTTATATTAATTCAATGTATACGCAGACGTTGAATCAATGTAAAAAGGATAAATTTGTTGACTGGGTCGCTTCCATTCAAGCAGGAAAACTTTCGATTTATAGGTTGCTTCAACGATTGATGACATTGAATCATCGTAACAAAGGTGAATTCTTCGCTAACAATCGATGGGAGTACCGGTACTTCCACACTAAGCAGCGCAACTTTGTTCAAGTTTTACCTCACAATGTCTGGCTTTGATCTCCGAGTAATATTGATAAGGCAAGGTTGGTTACAAAATTAGATTATACGAGTTCGGTAGGCTATTACAGCAAAATTTGTTAAGTTTTGGTATTACAATAAGAAAAGACCCAGGGAAAATTCACTTTCGCTCACATGACACGCAAAAATAAACTTAAAAAAAAGCCTGTGAAACGTTGCACAGCAGAAAATAGTAGCGTTAGTGTAGAAGTTTTTCTGACTCGTGCCCAGAGCCAGGGGCGTCGGAACGATTTTTGACTGGGGGGGCAGGATTATGAAAAAAGGGCACTTTTGTTGCTGAAAGGCCAATTTTTTTTTGAAGTTTTAAGATACAGTAAGATATAGCGATAATGCTTTTCTATCAGCTCACTATCGAGTAATGATACAAGTGTCCGGTATACAAAGAGCAATGGCACGGAAGGGCATCATAGTAGGCTACATTATAATCATGTAACCTTAGGGCTACCATATGTCCTCTTCTTAGAGGATTTGTCCTCTTTTTTCAAGAAAAATTAATAGTCCCCCGAGGACACTTAGAAATGCTCAAATTTTCAACAGGATTTTATTGTTGTGCGAATTTTCGGCGATGGCTTGTATGTGGTTTCCAAAACAATTTTCTGCACCGATGTAATATTCAAAGATAATTCAAAAAATTGGCGTAGCCTATCTTGATGATCCGTTGTTGTAAACAATCAGACGTCTACACTCTACAGCCTACTGTATTCTAACATATCAAACACCATTGTTTCGCGGTTATCGGAAATTTGTGACTTTGAATTTGGAATTTTATAAGGAAATTTGTGACGAAATAAGAAATTTGAGAAATCAAAAAAATGAGTGGGCTACGGCTACATAGGCTAAATCACGAGAAAATACATTAAAAATGTGACCTAAAAACAGAAAAATGCAAAAGAGTTTGTCGTATTTATAATTTACGGCCCTCTGCATACTTTTACAAACAAATAATGTTTTTACTCAGATTTTATTAAATTGATTCAACGCTTGTAGATGTTATGATTACCGTACCAACTTAAGAGTTTGGCTCGTTGGTCAAGTGAAGCAAGTAGGAACGAATTTACAAAAGTGCACCATGAATAACATAGCTTAAGGTAGGCTACTGCAAAAAGAAATCGTGGCATAGATACTTTCAGTTGATGCAGATGCAAATAAAACGCATTTTATGTACGATTCTTGTTTTAACCTCAATGGTGCATGGGAATAAACAGCTTTTTAGTTATCTCAGTCCGTTTTCAGAATCTCATCTATTGAGTAGCATACAATTTCAATCATATTTCATGCCAACAATTTTGTAATTTCAGAGCTGATCCTTTCTCACTGAAAAATTTAAGGCATTGTTATCTAGAGGTGGTGCCTGATTTGTCACATTTTGTAAATTTTTGCGATCGTTGCTGTCTGACTTAAATTTTCTAAAAATCAGCTGACTTGTAATAATATGAAAGCTTTTTGTTGCCTTGAGGAAGCAGTCAAACATGAGAAAAACAATATTAAAAAGCGTTCAAGCAGACTGTTAAAAAGTCTTTGTATGCAAGCCCTTTTACCAGTCTGACTGAAATCTTATAGGTCAAATTGTCTTCGTTTTTCCAACCTTTGTGATGTTGAAACTCATTGTGTCACTTGGGAAAGAGAGCAAAAGATGTTAAAATATAATTTTTAAAAATTTTACTCAGTCAGCAATTACAATTACTCAGACAGTAACCAAAAGTTGGAAAAATCTGGAAACGTGTTGCAGAATGTAGGCTAACAAATCAGGCTATATAAGGGGGCTACAAAAGATTCATAGACCAAATCTGACATATAAATTTATCTTGTTTTTTTGCTGTAACTTTTGCTGCATAAGTTTAAAATTATCCAAAAGATGTAAAAGATTGTCTAAACGTAAAATTTTACTTGCTGGCGAAACGTGTCCTCTTTTTGGGCTATGAAAATATGGTAGGCCTATGTAACCTACTATGATACAGAATTTTGTGTCGTGAATATTATTTTGAGGCAAAAATGAAAGATTATAATTAGACTAAAAGCGAATAACAGAAATTGTTATATTGCAAAATATGTAGTAGCTGACATGGCCTTAAAAGGGCACCATTGCCCCCCCTGCCCCCCCATCCAGAGAAATATTGAGGGCAGGGGGGGCATTCGCCCCCCTGCCCCCCCCCCCCCCGCTTCCGGCGCCCCTGCCCAGAGCATTGTGACGCAAGAAGCCACACGACCTCGTTCAGTAGAAGTTAATCAGTTATGCGGCGTTTTGAGCAGGTACACGGCGCTTTGACTCTTCAAGCGCACGTCTTTCAGAGTGATTTCGCTGAAATTTTAAAATGCATTCTAAACCGTAGCTATAGTTCTCAAATGGCGAAGAATTTTCAAGATAAAGTGATTAAGCATGACGATCGACGCAAAAACTGGTGTGTCCGCCGTGAGACTTAATTTGTCCGCCGAGATAGCTGCTCAGACCGGACACGTTTGTCCGCCGTCAACAAAAACGAATTTCGAGGCCTGGGAATCTATACACAAGAATTTCAGAACAAAAACCGGACCATCAAAATTCAAAAGAATCTAACGTTGCAAACCCTTTGCGCACCAATGCAGACCACAAGATTAATTTTGAAAAAGTTGAAATACTAGGGAGAGTAGAGGACTCAAGGAAATTGAAAATTCTGGAAACGTTATTTATTATTATATTAAAGAAAAATCTCCGCAATTGAACTTGGACTTGGCATCTGCACCATTATATTTATTTAATTGTTGAACTGATATACCGTATAGCACTTATTCTGACTTGTCAAACCCATCTCGTTGATCCAGTAAATTGTAATTTGTTTTTTTCGTCAAAGTCTTATCATAAAATACTCACTTCTTTATTGCTGAACTCACTTCATCGTTGCTGAACAGGTTGTGTTAACCTGTTTTAGCCACCTTGATAAAGTCAGTCGTGCTGACTGACGAAACATCGGAAATACAAAAGCTAGTTATCATCTTGAACATCACGAGGTAACCTATTAAATAGTCACCAGAAGAACGCAAATTAATTTTATTACCAAATGCCTGGTGAACAGTCTCTCTCTGTTTTTAATACTCACTTCTGTTACGCATCATTTCATGAAAAACCTGACTTCTATTACGTTTTTCGCTCTCATAATAGCTTTTTGATGAGTCTTTGTGACGTCAGCCGCAATTTAATTTAAATCCAAGCGGCATCAGGGATTGCTTACATTTATAGCACTGAAGATGAAGACAGTATAGTTTTCAAAACGTTTGTTTGCTGAACATGAGTTTGGTATCTACATTTTGGGCTCTTTATTTTTTGATTAGATTAACCAGGCGTTCCAACCATTTTGCTCCTGAGAGTTGAATTCTTTTACAAAAATGGTTATTACACAGAAAGGAATAGATTCACAACTGAACTTGATCCTGCAAACATGTGAAAAGGAAATAATATCACTTCACGAACTAAATGTTATTGACGACGATTTACTCTTCCATACAATTGGAAGAAAAAAATCTGCACAGGGGTCATACACCAAAATTACAGGTAGTAAAGCAAAATATTTTTCGACCAAAGACCCGGCATTTGCCTATCCCCTGTTCAAAACACACAAACTCACACCGGACAATTTAAAAACCATTAATGTCACTGAAATTCCTGTACGATTGCTACAGGCATCTGGCCACATCACAACATCCCGAATCACCGCTTTAATTGAACATTTGCTTAAACCCGTCAGCATAACCTTTTGTCAAAGTGAAATAAATGAATTTTGTAGAGATAGCAAACACTATCTAGAAACACTCATGCAAGGCAATCTGACAAACAAACCCAAATCACAGAAAAGCTCAAAAGCAATCAATTAGATTTAGTCGCGGCTGATGTCAAGGCTTTATATCAGTGGTTTTCAACCTTTTTGTTTTGGCGGACCCCTTTTGGTACCTTCGAAGCGGTCGCGGACCCTTAAAAAAATTATCTGAAATTTTTGGTATATCGCTTCTCGTATAATTGAATTAAATGTTTCATAAGTTTCGAAACGACACACTTAAAAGAATTTGCTGAACTTGCGACGCACTTATGGCGATTGATGACATTGACGAAATTATGTTATGAGCTTTATGTTGGTAGACAGGATCAAAAATCAGTAAGCTATATGTTGATTTTATGTTTTTCTATTAATTTTATCAAAAATCAATAGAATTTTGCGACCGTTACAAAAAATTTCTCTCTTTTATCATTTCCAATCAATATTAATTCGTTATAATCTTTGTCATTGCAAAACTATGAATGGTGATAGACTGCTGACTAACGTTTGCATTTCTAAATTAAGCATTGATCAAATGATCAATAGACTCTTAACAGAATTAAGTTGAACATAGCCTTATTAAAAAACTAATTCATTTATATATATGATATTTTTTTAGTTAGGAAATCAAACCTTTGTGCAATGTCCTTTGAAAGTTCAAAGGACATCGCACCAATTCGTTGGTAAGTACAGTTTGAAAATCACGGTAATACACAAATAAAGCACAACCAACCAATTTTTAAATTTTGTAATTTATCAATCATTCTGAAAACTCGGAAACTTTCACAAACCCCTTGAAATTGCTTCGCGAACCCCTAGGGGTCCGCGGATCCCCGGTTGAGAACCACTGCTTTATATCCTAACGTCAAAAGGTCATTAATTGAAAAGGCACTGAAATATGCTTTGGATCAACACACGACATATCCTCGGATTGCAATAGAAACACTCACAGATTTGACGTTGTATTGTCTTGACAATGTTATCACGCAAAACGGTGAGAGTTTCTATATAAGGGTCATTCCATATCAACTCAGCCACCCATGTATATGGCACCTCTCAAATTTTGCTGAAAAGTTGTCATACTATACCTTAGGCTACCAAACGAAAGAATCCCAAGTTTTAGATCAATATCTCAAACGGTTTTCCCATGGCGGCCATTTGAATTTCGGGCGCTACCCTCGTTTTTGACTTGAGGGGTAGCAAATAGCAATTTCAGCCATTTTCAGAGCCCCATAACTTTTATTGCAATTGTGGTAGAAGACTAAAAATTGCTGTGCTAGTTCATCATAAACTATACTACACAATTTAATAAGAAAAAACAACATCTCTAGATGCATAAGTGTTAGGTGGGTCATCAAAATCCTGTTTTTTTGCCCCGTATAAATGATTTTTTCAATTTTCAAATGCTTCTACCACCCAAACCAATCAAAATATTTTTCTAAAACCTAATTATTTGTAATATTTGGAAACATTTCTTCTGCCAACTTGAATTTGGGAGTTGTGGTGCCATTAACAGAGATCTTATGGGGGTCTGAATACCCTATCAGGCAGAAATGACCCTTTTTTACCCTTATGTTTAGAGCCCCCAAATGACCGCGTGGGCATTTTATGGTCATGCTGAAATTTATACCAGACAAACACATACATTTATTCTTTCATTTCATGAAATAAAATCTTTGAGTATCAAACTCCTTCACTATAAATTTTATATTTTTAAAATGTAACATTTTGGTCATTTTTGACAAATAATCTCAAGTCCTTAATGTAGGTCAGAGAAAATTCAACAAAGATTTATCATGAAAAAAGTGAAAATAAGTAGGTACTATGCTTAGTGATCATAAACATTGGAATCCTGACATTGTTGACCATTAATTTATGTTCAAAATGATGCTTTCACCTCTTCTCACCCATGAAAAAGTACCCACTTGCAATCAATAAGCTATTATGTAGAGATAAAATTGTAGGAAAATGATCTATCCGTTTTCAAAAAATAAATTGTTTTCAGTTTGCACTATAATTCTGCATTATGTAAAATGCTTAGCTCAAATCAATATTCCAATTGTGCGGTTGTTGGTACACCACACTCACCAAGCAGTGAACAATGCTTAGGGTCCTGTAGATGGGTCCATTTAGGAGTATACTTTTAGGTAGATTTCCAATTTGGCAAAATTTTCTATTCACTTGATTTTGTATTGTTTAATTAAGATATTTATGAATTTTGGTTTGTCATACTTGATCCAATGTTACAGGCTACAGCACAAAATAAAAGGGAATGCATGATCCATCTTTGTGACTCACTCTTGTTAGGCTACCTCATCTAAAACAGTTTATCTCGAATCTGCACAAGGTAATCTATTTTAGCGATGGTGCAGCTTCACGATATAAAAATTATAAGAACTTCACCAACCTGTGCTATCACAAACATGACTTTGGTATTTCTGCTGAATGGCACTTTTTTGCCACTTTGCATGGGAAAAGCTTATGTGACGGAATTGGAGGCACTGTCAAGCATCTTACAGCACGTGCAAGTCTTCAGGCCCCCAGTGCAAACCATATTTTGACACCATTACAGATGTTTGAATGGGCAACAACAAACATCAAAAACATTCAGTTCTTCTTCATTAGTGCAGACGATGTTAAACAATAAAGAAGAGTATCGTCGTCGTGTGAGCCTCTGGGGCCGAGGGTCTATCCTTTTACGGGAGCAAGTCTTTTAGGCGCAGACAGTTAGGCGCCGGTCAAATAGGCGCGCACACTGTGGCGTCTGGATATTTAGGTGCGGAGCACTGTGGCGCCCGTTCATTTAGGTGCTATTCCTAAAAGACGTGGACCCCCATTTACCACCCTAAAAGACGTGGACCCCCATTTTCCACCCCAGATTCACGATGTTCCCAGACTACACTGGAAGGCTACTAGAGAGCAGCCAGTCTTTGGTTTCATCATCCATGACACGCAGACCTTCCACTCCGTTAGGTGGCTTGAAGATGGAGCAGTCATTGATGATGTGGTCTGCGGTCTGTTCCTCGGCACCACATTTACAGGAGGAGGAAGAGGCCATTCCCCATTGGTGCATAATTGAGAAGAGTATGAATGGAGAGACGTTATGCCTCGACTAAAATTATTAGGGGAACACGTTCACACCATTGCTTTATTCCAATTTCCATCAATAGTACGAATGAAAAGAATGTCACAAGATTCAATATTCACTGACATCAGTGCAGAACAAATCTGTGATGCAAAACATTTGGATGAAGAGCGCTTGCTTTCAGATCAATCAAAAATCTCAACTCTGTTCCAACCAGGAATATACATTGCCTGTATCTATGATGATGATTGGTTCATTGGATATATTATTGAATATTCAGATAAACATGGTGTTGGTGATGTTTTCGTAAAATTTATGAAGCGTGTAAGCAACATTTTGATGTGGCTGCCAGACCAAAGACAAATGACTTGTTGGATGCCATTCCAACATATAATTTGTTGTGTTGGTGTACCAGAAACCTACGGACACAGTGCTCGAAAATACAAACTTAACCAAAAAGATTATGAAAATGTTCTGACACCACTTCCACAGTTTCTTAAACAATAGATGATATTCAAACTCAACTGAGCTGATATGAGCTATGCATTTTACATAATTCAGAATTATAGTGCAAACTGGAAACAATTTAATTTTTGAACATGACTTGATCATTTTCCTACAATTTTATCTCCATATCATAGCTCATTGATTGCAGGCGGGTACTTTTTCATGGGTGAGAAGAGGTGAAAGCATCATTTTGAACATAAATTAATGGTCAACAATGTCAGGATTCCAATGTTTATGATCACTAAGCATAGTACCTACTTATTTTCACTTTTTTCATGATAAATCTTTGTTGAATTTTCTCTGACCTACATTAAGGACTTGAGATTATTTGTCAAAAATGACCAAAATGTTACATTTTAAAAACATAAAATTTATAGTGAAGGAGTTTGATACTCAAAGATTTTATTTCATGAAATGAAAGAATAAATGTATGTGTTTGTCCGGTATAAATTTCAGCATGACCATAAAATGCCCATGCGGTCATTTGGGGCTCTAAACATAAGGGTAAAAAAGGGTCATTTCTGCCTGATAAGGTATTCAGACCCCCATAAGATCTCTGTTAATGGCACCACAACTCCCAAATTCAAGTTGGCAGAAGAAATGTTTCCAAATATTACAAATAATTAGGTTTTAGAAAAATATTTTGATTGGTTTGGGTGGTAGAAGCATTTGAAAATTGAAAAAACCATTTATACGGGGCAAAAAAACAGGATTTTAATGACCCACCTAACACTTATGCATCAAGAGATGTTGTTTGTTACTATTGAATTGTGTAGTATAGTTTATGATGAACTAGCACAGCAATTTTTAGTCTTCTACCACAATTACAATAAAAGTTATGGGGCTCTGAAAATGGCTGAAATTGCTATTCGCTACTCCCCCACAGGGCTGCGATCTTTTCTTTCTTGTCGAACGACCAAAAATTCTGCGTTTGTTTGTCGAATAGTAATATGACGTCACAGGAGTCAGATTATAAGCGTTTGGCCGCGAGTTACCGCACAAGTTGTGTGGTATCAGAGTCACTTACTTAAGCTTTTAATCGCACGCTGGTTGAGTGATTGCAAAGGAGTATCAAGCGCTAAGTTATGTACCTACCGGACATGTATACAGCCCTCGAAATTAGCTTGTATCTACGACGGCAAAAACATTGCCGTCGCCAAATCAACAAACCTTGGATTACGGCGGCAATTGCCGTATGCTTTAATGTTTAATCAAACGAAATTTTATGCGTTTCTTCATCGCGTGTCACACGGCGGTAGCCCAGAGCATCACGCAAGCTATTTTATGCGCTGACAATGCTCTTGTGAACTGTAAAAAGTTTGCAACCTTATAAATACCGGCTTATTGTTACGCAAAAGTTATTTTTTCATCGAATGCTTATTGTTTACCGATGTCCTTGCGAATATAAATTATAGTGAAAGAAGATACAGTTAAAAAGTGGAATTTACCTGCTATAGATTATTATCAAACAGAAGGAAAAGTTAGTGTGGTATTTTGCAAAATTTGTAAAGAATTTTATGACGGAAACAAACTGGAATTAGAAAAGCTACGAGGTCAAGTTAAAAAAGTAGTACGAAATTGGATACATGGTTCTTGGGCAGTAAAGTAATGCTTCCGATCATATGGCATCGTGCGTTCATGAACGGGCATTTTTGCGTCTTCAAGTATTCTAGTGACGAAGCGACAACCTCATCCTCCCATACAGTATCTGATAATTCCGATTCTGACAGCTAGTTCTTTATCAAACAGACTCGTGTTTGCTCGCAGTGTCCCAATTGTGCCGAAATTATGTTAGTGTAAACGTCAATCGAGGCAATCATCTCGCAGTGAGCTATTAATTTGTTACCGGTACCATAGATATTATTATGCAACTCAGTGGTGCGTAACAATGTTTGAAGGCTAACAGCGTAGCTATGGCTGTATGCATTGACTTCAAACTTGGCAAAGCAAAACAACTTTATTTTTAATATATTTTTTTGGTTTTTGTTTAAATAAAACTTTCTTCGTTTTCAAGTTGACGTATGGATTGCTTGTGATGACGTCACATTCTCGTTCCGCATGGACTGCTTTATGGAGATTCTGGCGATTGAAAACAAATCACAGTCACAGAGGGTACCTTTAAATACCCATTGTCAGGCATTGTAGGCATTGTCGGGCATTGTCGGATTTTTGGGGGGTTGTGGAGCATTTTCAGGGGTTGTCGAACATTTTCAGGGGTTTCAGGTATTGTAGAGTAGGCTAACTACTTTCAGGCATTGTTGGGAATTTCTAGGCATTGTGTAGGATTTCCAGGCATTGTCGATCATTATCAGTGGTTGACAGGCTTGTGAGGCATTGTCGAACATTTTCAGGCATTATCGAACATATTCAGGGGTTGTCGAGCATTTTCAGGGGTTGTCAGGCATTGTAGAGTAGCTACTTTCAGACATTGTTGGGAATTTCTAGGCATTGTCTAGGATTTCCTGGCATTGTCGATCAATATCAGTGTTTGACAGGTTTGGTAGTCATTATAGAACATTTTCAAGCATTTTCGAACATTTTCAGGGATTGTCGAGGATTTTCAGGGGTTGTCAGGCATTGTAGAGTAGCTACTTTCAGGCATTGTTGGGAATTTCTAGGCATTATCTAGGATTTCCAGGCATTGTCGATCAATATCAGTGTCTGACAGGTTTGGTAGTCATTATGGAACATTTTCAGGCATTGTCGAACATTTTCAGGGATTGTCGAGCATTTTCAGGGGTAGTCAGGCATTGTAGAGTAGCTACTTTCAGACATTTGTTGGGAATTTCCAGGCATTGTCGATCGATATCAGTGTTTGACAGGTTTGGTAGTCATTATGACCTGGCTATCATAAGTATCGACAATGCCTGACAAACCTGTCAAAACCTGGTAATGATCGACAACCCAAGAAAACGTTCGACAATGCCTAACAAACCTATCAACCACTGAATATGTTCGACAATGCCTGGAAATCCTCATCAATCCAGCACTGCACAGCATTTTGCAGAAACCACAAAAGCTAAAAGAAAAAGAATCACATTTTTTTTACGTAGGGGGGCCCTTTAAAAATCGGAGGGTCCGGGGTACCTGCACCCTCTGCCCCCCCCCCTAAATCCGGGACTGTTTTCACATGCTTTTTCTTGAAGGGGCGGCAAAATCTGAATCCACCCCGGGCAGCACATTCCCTAGCTACGCCACTGCCGACAATGCCTGCCAGAAAGAATCTAAAGTACTTTACAATGCCTGAGAACCCCTGACACATAAAAATGTTCGACAATGCTTGAAAATTTCCGACAATGCCTAACAACAAGCCTGTCAACCATTGATAATGATTGACAATGCCTGGAAATCTTAGACAATGCCTTGAAATTACCGACAATGCCTGAAAGTAGCTACTCTACAATGCCTGACAACCCCTGAAAATGCTCGACAACTCCTGAAAATGCTCGACAATCCCTGAAAATGTTCGACAAACCCTGAAAATGTTCCATAATGACTACCAAACCTGTCAAACACTGATATTGATCAACAATGCCTGGAAATTCCCAACAATGCATGAAAGTAGCTACTCTACAATGCCTGACAACCCCTGAAAATGCTCGACAACCCCTGAATATGTTCGATAATGCCTGAAAATGTTCTATAATGCCTAAAAAACCAGTCAACCACTGATAATGATCGACAATGCCTGGAAATCCTAGACAATGCCTGAAAGTAGCTAATCTACAATGCCTGACAACCCCTGAAAATGCTTGAAAATTTCCGACAATGTCTAACAACAAGCCTGTCAACCATTGATAAGTAGGTAAAGACCTTTTTTGGAGCTGTAGTTCCAGGACAAGCTGAAGTTTTATTCAATTAATCTACTGAGTGTTACCAAAATGAAAGTTTACTGCTGGCTACCGAAAGCTGTGCTATAGCATTTGGTAGCCTAGTTATGGTATGTACCAAACATTAAAATTGTCTTGGTTTGGCGGTTTGATCCGTGATGCTAATGAAGCTGTCTCAGCAGGGGGGAAGATGCCCCCTGCCCTCAAATTTTCTCTGGATGGGGGGCAATGGTGCCCTTTTAAGGTTATGTAAGCTACTGCAAATTTTGCAATAGGCTAACAACTTCTGCTATTTGCTTTTAGCCAAATTATAGGGCCTATAGCCTAGAGTAGGCCCACACAAATTATCCCGTGGACACATTTTATACTTTGCAGCAGATTGTGATGCTATGAATGTGAAATTTACCTTTCGTTTCTTGTTCAAGCTATTGCAATTATTCATCTGTCTCACATTTCGACTTTCATGGCTATAATAGCGGGAAAACGAACGAGTTGCCCAGCATTATCGCTACCGTATATCTCACCCTAAAATCGTTCCGGCGCCCCTCTATCTCAGGTTTGTAAACTGCCTACAACAAGCTTTAATGAGTCACTGGAAATAAGCTTAAATGATAGTTCCAACAATCATGAAACAGAAGTTGCATAACCTACGTGAAGAAAGATTATTGTCTTGATTTTTCATAGTAGGCTATTCTGTGAAAACTTGAAATATACGCCAAACAAAATATTCCAAAGGAGCTCAAAAGCCACCACTCGCCAAGCCCAAACCGTACAATAATAGCCTACCATAGATACGCTAGCCAAGCTGGCAACCTTGATTGTTGATTGTGTCCATAAAGTCAGTCGAGCGTGACGATAATTCCGCGATTGCTGAGTTGCATATCTATATATAAGATATCTATGCCGGTACCTGGTTGAACAATTAACGTTATTTTATGATAATTCAATTCAACGTCGCTAGATGTCGAATTAATGTAAAACAAACGTAAATTTCTTCTTGGGCAGTGATACGCAGGCATCAAAATTTGTTATTTTTGCATTGACTTCACGTCTGTAGACGTTGAATCAATGTAAAATGATGATTTTTGCTGTCTGGGTAGCCTACGCAATATAAGCCTCCAGGAAATTTAAATCGATTTGTGCTGTTAACTTACTTTAAAGGTAACCCAAAATTAACTTACTTTTCCTCCCTGAGTTATTTAAGGTGAATTAACGTAACAGCGTGAGTATCGCTACTTTTGGTATTATTACATCACAACAAATCAAACAGTGCGGTCGTGATAGACAACTCTAGTATATTTTTCGCTTCTCGTTTTTTCGATTTAACGTACTACAGACGTTGAATCAATGTAAAAACGACGGGTTTTGCTAGCTAGGTTGTGTGCTTTTGTGAATGCAAGTGCAAAATCGCCCATTATGTAATCACAGAAACCCTTTTAGTGGAAGAAAGTCGAGTTGCAACCGTGTTTATCTGTCTACTATTCTTTATTCACATTGCAAAACAATTCTCCATTCTTGGAACAACAAGTGCATAAGTCAGACATAAATACAAACTTGCATAGACGTTGACAAGTAAAAGTAGCCTACTTCGAAGAAAGTTAGAAACCCGTTGTGTTGAATAGCACGAAACGTGTGTTGCGAAATATTTGATGCCAGGCGTTAGAACTTCGATCAAAGCATTTTCCCGCAGTGTTCAAAATGTTCCTTTCCATAAAAATAGCGGCTTTTTTCATCGGTATTTCTTAACGTCTGGTTGGAAACTAGGCTGTTTTCTACATGTGAAAAACTTTCATAGCAAGTATCTAACAGTCATTTTACCAGAGCATAATTGTTAATTAGCTCAAACTGCGAAATACAAACTGGCATAGACGTTGACAACTCAACGTAGCCTAGGTTATTTCATCTATAAAAGAAACCCGTTGTGTCGAATAGCACGAAACGTGCGTTGCGAAATGTTTGATGCCAGGCGTTGGAACTTCGATCAAAGCATTCTCCCGCAGTGTTCAAAATGGCGGCGCTGACGCCTTGGGAGTTTCTCGTGTGAACCGTCGCTTTTAGACCTTGCTTTGAAGTACCTGGCGAAGGAAAGTTTACGTAAGTCAGCACTCTTATGATTGGATCACGTGATGCCCCCCCCCCCGATTGTTTCTCGACCTGACGATGTTTAGTCTTCTCTCAGTTTTTTTTCCTTTTTATTTTCCTTTTTTTTCGTTTTTTTTTTTTTTTTCTGTAAGGCACGGTGTTTGTCGAATAGTGATGGCGCGTGTCGAGTGACCTCGTCACCGAAAAAGGCAAAAATCGCAGCTCTGCTCCCCCAAGTCAAAAACAAGGGTAGCGCCTGAAATTCAAATGGCCGCCATGGGAAAACCGTTTGAGATATTGATCTAAAACTTAGGATTCTTTCGTTTGGTAGCCTAAGGCATAGTATGACAACTTTTCAGCAAAATCTGAGAGGTACCATATACAAGATTTCTTCATATTGGCTGTTTTGATATGGAATGACCCATAAGCAACCAGAGGGTATAATAACAGGTGACAACCATTCTGTATCGATCGCCAACATTGCCATGCACTACGTCATCAAAACAGCTTTCAACACACTGAAACAAGCAGAAATATTCAAACGCTTTATAGATGACATAATTTGGATATCATTTGGCCAAAAGACTACAGAATTGATAAAACATAGCTTGATTACAGCATTTCACGATCACGACTTGGAACTTACTTTCAGAGAAATCAACACCTCCCAAACCGATAAAAATGTTGAGTTTCTAGATGTTAACCACCGCATTTGCAAAACTTCGAACTTCAAATTTGTGACCACCAACTACACCAAAGAAACAGCTATAGACCGCTTGTACCTCAACGGTAAATCACATCACCCCACATCCACATTCAAGGCAATCATACATGGAGAAGCATTACGACTCAGGAGATTGAATGAAACACAACATGATTATACTGCAGCACTGGAACAACTTAAAAACAAAGCTTTGAAACCAAACTTTCCCCAAAAAATTACCAAGGAAAAAATTTACGAATTTACACTTGGCGAAGTAACCACATGTTCAGGGAGACTGTTCCACCTATTGATCACACAGCAAGTAAAAAAGTTACCAAATTTTCTGGTCTTGGGCCTTGGCTTTTCCAGCTTAAGGCTGTGTCCTCTTGTAGCAATGTTTTTCAGGTCCAGTGTGAATAGATTGTTGACATTGACATCATACAAGCCATGCATGTATTTAAATGTTTCGATGAGGTCACCTCGGAGTTTTCTGTGTTCTATAGTGGGCAGACCAAGTTTTTTCAGCCTTTCTGGATAGGTTACGGTAGTTCTCGAAATCCAAACACAAGTTTTGTGGCTCTTTGTTGAACTGCTTCTACTGGCTGCTATTAGATGCTAATATGTTACCAGTGGTCCACAATACGCCTTTAGCCCTTAAACTAGCCGAACTACGTATATTGTACTTGTTCAAAGAACCTTTTGACTCTCGTTACTTTGTTGTATAGATTTGTTTGTAAAGAATACGGTACTACAACAATGAAGCTGCATCACTCTCCAGCAGTTTGATTGGAAATTCATTTGAAAAACGCCAAGAAACTTCATCCCTCTCCGATACCGAAATCACCCGCATGCTATCAAGACCATTTTCATTGATCATCACTATAATATAATGTTCAAATAATAATTAGTGTATATTCCTGAACCCATCAGTTATCGATTCCTGTTTTAAAACTACACCACTGTCGTTGCTGCGAACAGTTCATTTTATTTACAAACAAAACACTGTATATAGTTTTTTGTATAATAGGCTCACCGTACGTTTATTAAATGCTCGTGTTTTTCTTTTTCTTTTTTTGTATTGGTTGTGATATTCAGTCGTCCCGCATGGCTACATCAACTTTCACACCTCCAGTTGCTTTAGGTATGTGGAGCCAACTGATTCTTTCAACTAATTCATCTATTTTAAGCTGTTTGGTTTGGTGGCCGTGCTTAACTTTACTTTCATCGACTTATGCTTTAAATTTACATCGCATGCACGTTTTAAATTTCTGTGGTTTTGCCGCCGTTTCCTTTTGTTGGTTTGTTCCCGTAAACTATTAGTAACTTTATCATTGCTGTTTTTTTCCGACAAAGAAAAATAAATTGAATTGAATTGAATATTATGATCTATCTGAATTTGGAAATCTAATAAACATGGAAAAACATAGAAATAGCCTAAGTATTCTCCACATTAATATAAGAAAATTCAGATAATATGAAACCAAGGAACTTTCAGAAATAATTGATTAAACTACCATTCAACGTTTTATAGGCAGAGAAAACTTTTTCTCAAACCGTAGAAAATTTCATTATCAGATCACTGCTTCAATGCGTGATGGAAATCTATAGATAAATCTGCATCACCACCGTCATTCTGGCAGAATAGTTTTTCCGCTTTCCGCCTAAAAAAGTTATCCGTGAATAAGTGCGAGGCATAAAATGCGACCAGACATACATTCGAAATATCTTAAATAAAACTATGATCCGCAACACGTGCCACTTAAATTTTACATGCATCGGATTCAGTATTAAATTACCTTTCCAGGGATATGCACCAATAGGTGCGCATATGGAAGGAACTCCTAGCAGAACGCTTCAAAGATGGAGGATATATTTACGATAAACATTAAAATAATACGATTTTTGCATAATTGACACCTCTTCAAACATCTTGAAATAAAACTATAATCCGCAACACGTGCCACTTAAATTTTACATGCATCGGATTCAGTATTAAATTACCTTTCCAGGGATGTGCACCAATAGGTGCGCATATGGAAGGAACTTCTAGCAGAACGCTTCAAAGATGGAGGATATATTTACGATAAACATTAAAATAATACGATTTTTGCATAATTGACACCTCTTCAAACATCTTGGAATAAAACTATAATCCGCAACACGTGCCACTTAAATTTTACATGCATCGGATTCAGTATTAAATTACCTTTCCAGGGATGTGCACCAATAGGTGCGCATATGGAAGGAACTCCTAGCAGAACGCTTCAAAGATGGAGGATATATTTACGATAAACATTAAAATAATACGATTTTTGCATAATAGACACCACTCAAACATCTTGGAATAAAACTATAATCCGCAACACGTGCCACTTAAATTTTACATGCATCGGATTCAGTATTAAATTACCTTTCCAGAGATGTGCACCAATAGGTGCGCATATGGAAGGAACTCCTAGCAGAACGCTTCAAAGATGGAGGATATATTTACGATAAACATTAACATAATACGATTTTTGCATAATAGACACCACTCAAACATCTTGGAATAAAACTATAATCCGCAACACGTGCCACTTAAATTTTACATGCATCGGATTTAGTATTAAATTACCTTTCCAGGGATGTGCACCAATAGGTGCGCATATGGAAGGAACTCCTAGCAGAACGCTTCAAAGATGGAGGATATATTTACGATAAACACTAACATAATACGATTTTTGCATAATAGACACCACTCAAACATCTTGGAATAAAACTATAATCCGCAACACGTGCCACTTAAATTTTACATGCATCGGATTCAGTATTAAATTACCTTTCCAGAGATGTGCACCAATAGGTGCGCATATGGAAGGAACTCCTAGCAGAACGCTTCAAAGATGGAGGATATATTTACGATAAACATTAAAATAATACGATTTTTGCATAATTGACACCTCTTCAAACATCTTAGAATAAAACTATAATCCGCAACACGTGCCACTTAAATTTTACATGCATCGGATTTAGTATTAAATTACCTTTCCAGGGATGTGCACCAATAGGTGCGCATATGGAAGGAACTCCTAGCAGAACGCTTCAAAGATGGAGGATATATTTACGATAAACATTAAAATAATACGATTTTTGCATAATTGACACCACTCAAACATCTTGGAATAAAACTATAATCCGCAACACGTGCCACTTAAATTTTACATGCATCGGATTTAGTATTAAATTACCTTTCCAGGGATGTGCAACAATAGGTGCGCATATAGAAGGAACTCCTAGCAGAACGCTTCAAAGATGGAGGATATATTTACGATAAACATTAAAATAATACGATTTTTGCATAATTGACACAACTCAAACATCTTGGAATAAAACTATAATCCGCAACACGTGCCACTTAAATTTTACATGCATCGGATTCAGTATTAAATTACCTTTCCAGGGATGTGCACCAATAGGTGCGCATATGGAAGGAACTCCTAGCAGAACGCTTCAAAGATGGAGGATATATTTACGATAAACATTAAAATAATACAATTTTTGCATAATTGACACCTCTTCAAACATCTTGGAATAAAACTATAATCCGCAACACGTGCCACTTAAATTTTACATGCATCGGATTTAGTATTAAATTACCTTTCCAGGGATGTGCACCAATAGGTGCGCATATGGAAGGAACTCCTAGCAGAACGCTTCAAAGATGGAGGATATATTTACGATAAACATTAAAATAATACGATTTTTGCATAATTGACACCTCTTCAAACATCTTGGAATAAAACTCTAATCCGCAACACGTGCCACTTAAATTTTACATGCATCGGATTTAGTATTAAATTACCTTTCCAGGGATGTGCACCAATAGGTGCGCATATGGAAGGAACTCCTAGCAGAACGCTTCAAAGATGGAGGATATATTTACGATAAACAATAAAATAATACGATTTTTGCATAATAGACACCTCTTCAAACATCTTAGAATAAAACTATAATTCGCAACACGTGCCACTTAAATTTTACATGCATCGGATTTAGTATTAAATTACCTTTCCAGGGATGTGCACCAATAGGTGCGCATATGGGAGGAACTCCTAGCAGAACGCTTCAAAGATGGAGGATATATTTACGATAAACATTAAAACAATTCGATTTTTGCATAAGTGACACCTCTTCAAACATCTTGGAATAAAACTATAATCCGCAACACGTGCTACTTAAATTTTACATGCATCGGATTCAGTATTAAATTACCTTTCCAGAGATGTGCACCAATAGGTGCGCATATGGAAGGAACTCCTAGCAGAACGCTTCAAAGATGGAGGATATATTTACGATAAACATTAACATAATACGATTTTTGCATAATAGACACCACTCAAACATCTTGGAATAAAACGATAATCCGCAACACGTGCCACTTAAATTTTACATGCATCGGATTTAGTATTAAATTACCTTTCCAGGGATGTGCACCAATAGGTGCGCATATGGAAGGAACTCCTAGCAGAACGCTTCAAAGATGGAGGATATATTTACGATAAACACTAATATAATACGATTTTTGCATAATAGACACCACTCAAACATCTTGGAATAAAACTATAATCCGCAACACGTGCCACTTAAATTTTACATGCATCGGATTCAGTATTAAATTACCTTTCCAGAGATGTGCACCAATAGGTGCGCATATGGAAGGAACTCCTAGCAGAACGCTTCAAAGATGGAGGATATATTTACGATAAACATTAAAATAATACGATTTTTGCATAATTGACACCTCTTCAAACATCTTGGAATAAAACTATAATCCGCAACACGTGCCACTGAAATTTTACATGCATCGGATTTAGTATTAAATTACCTTTCCAGGGATGTGCACCAATAGGTGCGCATATGGAAGGAACTCCTAGCAGAACGCTTCAAAGATGGAGGATATATTTACGATAAACATTAAAATAATACGATTTTTGCATAATTGACACCACTCAAACATCTTGGAATAAAACTATAATCCGCAACACGTGCCACTTAAATTTTACATGCATCGGATTTAGTATTAAATTACCTTTCCAGGGATGTGCACCAATAGGTGCGCATATGGAAGGAACTCCTAGCAGAACGCTTCAAAGATGGAGGATATATTTACGATAAACATTAAAATAATACGATTTTTGCATAATTGACACCTCTTCAAACATCTTGGAATAAAACTATAATCCGCAACACGTGCCACTTAAATTTTATTTGCATCGGATTCAGTATTAAATTACCTTTCCAGGGATGTGCACCAATAGGTGCGCATATGGAAGGAACTCCTAGCAGAACGCTTCAAAGATGGAGGATATATTTACGATAAACATTAAATTAATACGATTTTTGCATAATAGACACCACTCAAACATCTTGGAATAAAACTATAATCCGCAACACGTGCCACTGAAATTTTATTTGCATCGGATTTAGTATTAAATTACCTTTCCAGGGATGTGCACCAATAGGTGCGCATATGGAAGGAACTCCTAGCAGAACGCTTCAAAGATGGAGGATATATTTACGATAAACATTAAAATAATACAATTTTTGCATAATTGACACCACTCAAACATCTTGGAATAAAACTATAATCCGCAACACGTGCCACTTAAATTTTACATGCATCGGATTCAGTATTAAATTACCTTTCCAGGGATGTGCACCAATAGGTGCGCATATGGAAGGAACTCCTAGCAGAACGCTTCAAAGATGGAGGATATATTTACGATAAACATTAAAATAATACAATTTTTGCATATTTTTTGCATGAGCGAAGTAGCCTATATTGTCGTTGAGAAATTCAAAGCTTAATTGACTGCAAAGGTTTTGATGCTTGTGCTTTTTTAGTCACATAATGAATAATTGAGCATTAAATAGGTCTTGCACATTTACCCCAAACACAAACTTCAGAAGAAAATATGCATGCCGCTTTTAATTACACTTTTTTCAAAAGAAAAAGTTTCTTGCTTCTAAATAGCGAATATTCCAAAATGTATTCTACAGTAGAATTCGCCGGTAGTGACGACTTCGGCTATAATGATATTTCGCCTAAAATAACACTTGTTGCAAATTCCCGTTTGCGCACACTACAGTAGAGTGACCTGCAGTTCTTGCAGTTTCTGCTTCTGGTTATCGTCATTAGCCTGGAAAAAGTTTCCAGTTACCAGGATCCACCACGTGGAGGTAGACGACACGAATCCCTGGCCGCTTCAATGCTTGCTTGACACGCTGGGGCATAATGGACTCTGCTGCGTGTCAGTGCAGTGCGACGGAGCAAACAGCCAACAACATCATCTTTGAATGTCCCGTTTATTCTCCTTCCAACGGAACAACAGGCCTCCGCACACTTGACGATCCGACGAGCAGTTGGCTCCAAGTCCTTTCTTTCGACTGACCTTCATACGAACGACGACAGTGTAGAGTGGAACTCGTGTACAGCAGTGGTTTCCAAACTGGTACGCGTACCACTAGCGAGACGCGAAGGTCTTTCAGGTGGTACGCGAGAAACTCACTGAAGTTGACACGTGAACGTCCACAGTTGACAGTACACTGTTAAGTGAAAGGTGTATAAATTTCCACCCCTAGGGGTGGTCTCTGTTTTCCACCCTATGCGTTTGTAGGGTGGATCGTTCCACCAAAAATGGTGGATATTTCCACCCTTGACCAATGGTGGAGACTTCCACCCCCAACAAAATCCACCCTAAACTGTGGAAACTTCCAACCACCCTATACGCTTATAGGGTGGATATTTCCATCACAAAAGTGTGAAATTCCACCCTTCATCTGAGGTGGAAATTTCCACCTCAGCAGCATCCACTCTCAGGCTGTCTAAATTTCCACCCTTTAATAATCATTCTCTATCTCCGCTTGCAGCAGATTGCGCATCAACATAGGTTACTTGACAGGATTCCATGTGACTTTATGAGCCGTACTGCTTCCATGCTGGCTCAAGGCAGATTGGAAGAGGATGATATGTCACTAGATTATTACCCGATTTATCCTCACTGCCTTATGCAAGAAAGAACACAATCGGTACCATTTTTGAAGTCTTTGGTATGACCCGACCTAGAATCGAACCCAGGGCTACCAGCACCAGAGCCGAAGGCGATAACCACGGAGCCACCGGTGCTCCACCCTTTAGGATGGTCCTATTTTTACCTTATTCCTTTTGCTTGAAGTGGAAATGTCCTCTCTATAATTCAGACCGTTTGTTTATCGCAAAAATTCCGTGTTGATGTATTTTTTTGTTATTTTAGGCGAAATATCATTATAGCCGAAGTCGTCACTACCGGCGAATTCTACTGTAGAATACATTTTGGAATATTCGCTATTTAGAAGCAAGAAACTTTTTCTTTTGAAAAAAGTGTAATTAAAAGCGGCATGCATATTTTCTTCTGAAGTTTGTGTTTGGGGTAAATGTGCAAGACCTATTTAATGCTCAATTATTCATTATGTGACTAAAAAAGCACAAGCATCAAAACCTTTGCAGTCAATTAAGCTTTGAATTTCTCAACGACAATATAGGCTACTTCGCTCATGCAAAAAATATGCAAAAATTGTATTATTTTAATGTTTATCGTAAATATATCCTCCATCTTTGAAGCGTTCTGCTAGGAGTTCCTTCCATATGCGCACCTATTGGTGCACATCCCTGGAAAGGTAATTTAATACTGAATCCGATGCATGTAAAATTTAAGTGGCACGTGTTGCGGATTATGGTTTTATTCCAAGATGTTTGAAGAGGTGTCAATTATGCAAAAATTGTATTATTTTAATGTTTATCGTAAATATATCCTCCATCTTTGAAGCGTTCTGCTAGAAGTTCCTTCCATATGCGCACCTATTGGTGCACATCCCTGGAAAGGTAATTTAATACTGAATCCGATGCATGTAAAATTTAAGTGGCACGTGTTGCGGATTATAGTTTTATTCCAAGATGTTTGAGTTGTGTCAATTATGCAAAAATCGTATTATTTTAATGTTTATCGTAAATATATCTTCCATCTTTGAAGCGTTCTGCTAGGAGTTCCTTCCATATGCGCACCTATTGGTGCACATCCCTGGAAAGGTAATTTAATACTAAATCCGATGCATGTAAAATTTAAGTGGCACGTGTTGCGGATTATAGTTTTATTCCAAGATGTTTGAAGAGGTGTCAATTATGCAAAAATCGTATTATTTTAATGTTTATCGTAAATATATCCTCCATCTTTGAAGCGTTCTGCTAGGAGTTCCTTCCATATGCGCACCTATTGGTGCACATCCCTGGAAAGGTAATTTAATACTGAATCCGATGCATGTAAAATTTAAGTGGCACGTGTTGCGGATTAGAGTTTTATTCCAAGATGTTTGAGTGGTGTCTATTATGCAAAAATCGTATTATGTTAATGTTTATCGTAAATATATCCTCCATCTTTGAAGCGTTCTGCTAGGAGTTCCTTCCATATGCGCACCTATTGGTGCACATCCCTGGAAAGGTAATTTAATACTAAATCCGATGCATGTAAAATTTAAGTGGCACGTGTTGCGGATTATAGTTTTATTCCAAGATGTTTGAGTGGTGTCAATTATGCAAAAATCGTATTATGTTAATGTTTATCGTAAATATATCCTCCATCTTTGAAGCGTTCTGCTAGGAGTTCCTTCCATATGCGCACCTATTGGTGCACATCCCTGGAAAGGTAATTTAATACTGAATCCGATGCATGTAAAATTTAAGTGGCACGTGTTGCGGATTATAGTTTTATTCCAAGATGTTTGAGTGGTGTCTATTATGCAAAAATCGTATTATTTTAATGTTTATCGTAAATATATCCTCCATCTTTGAAGCGTTCTGCTAGGAGTTCCTTCTATATGCGCACCTATTGGTGCACATCCCTGTAAAGGTAATTTAATACTGAATCCGATGCATGTAAAATTTAAGTGGCACGTGTTGCGGATTATAGTTTTATTCCAAGATGTTTGAAGAGGTGTCACTTATGCAAAAATCGTATTATGTTAATGTTTATCGTAAATATATCCTCCATCTTTGAAGCGTTCTGCTAGGAGTTCCTTCCATATGCGCACCTATTGGTGCACATCCCTGGAAAGGTAATTTAATACTGAATCCGATGCATGTAAAATTTAAGTGGCACGTGTTGCGGATTATAATTTTATTCCAAGATGTTTGAAGAGGTGTCAATTATGCAAAAATCGTATTATTTTAATGTTTATCGTAAATATATCCTCCATCTTTGAAGCGTTCTGCTAGGAGTTCCTTCCATATGCGCACCTATTGGTGCATATCCCTGGAAAGGTAATTTAATACTGAATCCGATGCATGTAAAATTTAAGTGGCACGTGTTGCGGATTATAGTTTTATTCCAAGATGTTTGAAGAGGTGTCACTTATGCAAAAATCATATTATTATTTTAATGTTTATCGTAAATATATCTTCCATCTTTGAAGCGTTCTGCTAGGAGTTCCTTCCATATGCGCACCTATTGGTGCACATCCCTGGAAAGGTAATTTAATACTGAATCCGATGCATGTAAAATTTAAGTGGCACGTGTTGCGGATTATAGTTTTATTCCAAGATGTTTGAAGAGGTGTCAATTATGCAAAAATCGTATTATTTTAATGTTTATCGTAAATATATCCTCCATCTTTGAAGCGTTCTGCTAGGAGTTCCTTCCATATGCGCACCTATTGGTGCATATCCCTGGAAAGGTAATTTAATACTGAATCCGATGCATGTAAAATTTAAGTGGCACGTGTTGCGGATCATAGTTTTATTTAAGATATTTCGAATGTAAGTCTGGTCGCATTTTATGCCTCGCACTTATTCACGGATAACTTTTTTAGGCGGAAAGCGGAAAAACTATTCTGCCAGAATGACGGTGGTATCTGCATCATGCATTGCAGAATGCAGAGTGCAAAAAACAGTGTTGCAAAACGCGTTTTCGAATATTAAATTCTCATCAGCGCAACTACGTTTATGAACGCAATAACAACGGTTAAATTTAAACTCAATACAATACATTACAAACATTATAAGGACATATTCTCAGTGTTCAATTGAATATTAATAAATCCAGAGACATCAGAAAATCACTTCCCGCATGCAATTCCAGACCGACATTACTCGCTTAAGGTTTTTTTTGTTAAAACAAACTTAATGTTCAAAGCAAAAAAGCCATCACAATGAACATCTACCGAAGTATACTAATTTACAGTACTTAGATAAGCACTGAAAATTAATAGACGGTATTGTTATAAATATACCAATTCAATATGATTTTAGTGATTATAATACAATGTAATACAGTAGCGTATCCAATTAATTAGTGACAACTTTTTAAAGTACACGTTAATTCGAACAGAAATAAGAATTTATCAAAAGTCTCAGTCATTTTAGAAGATTTCACCACCGGTTACAGGACCATCAATGATTGTTAACTTGACAGAGTCAACCCTGATTGATCATATCCGCCTTGGAGAGTAGCTAGTTGAGAAAATTCAGATGATAATTATGAAACCAAGGAACTTTAAGAAATAATTGATTAAACTACCACTAATTGCATGCGGGAAGTGATTTTCTGATGTCTCTGGATTTATTAATATTCAATTGAACACTGAGAATATGTCCTTATAATGTTTGTAATGTATTGTATTAAGTTTAAATTTAACCGTTGTTATTGCGTTCATAAACGTAGTTGCACTGATGAGAATTTAATATTCGAAAACGCGTTCTGCAACGCTGTTTTTTCCACTCTGCAATGCATGATGAAGATTTATCTGTAGATTTCCATCACGCATTGAAGCGGTGATCTGATAATGAAATTTTCTACGGTTCGAGAAAAAGTTTTCTCTGCCTTTTAACGTTGAATGGTAGTTTAATCAATTATTAATATAAGAAGTTTAAAAAAAAACTTTTCAAAAATGGAACTTTTGCTTTTGAATTTAAACAAGTACCCTGATATTATAGCACTAACTGAAACCAAAATACTTAAATCTTCTCCCCAAGGTATAAACAAACTAAATGGTTACACTTTTGTGCATTGTGATACTATTACAAATGCTGGAGGGGTAGGACTCTATATTAAAAATGAGATAAACTATAAACTAAGACCTGAACTAGAATTAGACAGCACTGATTGTGAATCTATATGGATTGAAATTCTACAAAAAGACAAACCCGCTTTGATTGGTGTTATATATAGACACCCCACTCACGTATTATATTTGGTGAATTTCAGAACAGATTTATGAATAGACAGACAATCGATAACAACTTAATAACATTGAATTGCATAATTCAAAATTAATACAGAAATGAAATAGATACATAATTTCGAACGTTTTCGGCAAAACTTTCTGCCCTCTTCAGGAAAATATCTTAATTCATCTAAACAAAACAGTTATTCGTGAAATGTTAATAATAAATGACTGAAATTCAATAAAACTGCACTGACCTGCGTACAAGCAACAACTGACGAACAAACACAAAAGGTGGTAGCAATCTGTCATAATTATGCGGGAGTGTGGTCATGAGACGAGATAGTGAGCGGACAACATAACATAAAATAAACGTAAGCTAATACAAATTCAACAAAAAAGATGCCCCTCCAGCGAATAATTGTTTGTTGAGCCTGGGGTTGTGCTGCTTTTATGAATGTTTTAAGTAGGGGTAGGCAGTACAGGGTGGATTTTAGGCACTAACTTTAGATTTTGCATAGAACTCTTTTTTAAACAATAATATGATATGACAATGCAGAATCAGCAAAAAAATTTGAACTTAAGGCGTTTTTGGGGGTACCTCTAAATACCCATTGTCGGCTTTTTGGGGGGTTGTGGAGCATTTTCAGGGGTTGTCGAGCATTTTCAGGGTTCGTCAGGTATTGTAGAGTAGCTACTTTCAGGCATTGTTGGAAATTTCCAGGCATTGTCTAGGATTTCCAGGCATTGTCGATTATTATCAGTGGTTGACAGGCTTGTGAGACATTGTCGAACATTTTCAGGCATTATCAAACATATTCAGGGCTTATCGAGCATTTTCAGGTGTAGTCAGGCATTGTAGAGTACCGGTAGCTACTTTCAAGGCATTGTTGGGAATTTCCAGGCATTGTCTAGGATTTCCTGGCATTGTCGATCAATATCAGTGGTTGACAGGTTTGGTAGTCATTATGGAACATTTTCAGGCATTGTCGAACATTTTCAGGGATTGTCGAGCATTTTCAGGGTTGTCAGGCATTGTAGAGTAACTACTTTCAGGTATTGTTGATAATTTCCAGGCATTGTCTAGGATTTCCAGGCATTGTCGATCATTATCAGTGGTTGACAGGCTTATTAGGCATTATAGAACATTTTCAGGCATTGTCGAACATTTTCAGGGGTTGTCAGGCATTGTAGAGTAGCTACTTTCAGGTATTGTCTATAATTTAAGGGCATTGTTTAAAATTTCCAGGCATTGTTGATCATTATTAGTGGTTGACGGGTTTGTCAGGCATTGTCGAACATTTTCAGGGGTTGTCTAGCATTTTTAGGGGTAGTCAGGCATTCCAGATTAAGCTACTTTCAGGCATTGTTGGGCATTTCTTAGCATTGTCTAGGATTTCCACGCATTGTCGATCATTATTGGTTTTTGACACGTTTGTCAGGAATTGTCGAACATTTTCATGCATTTTTATTCCCAGCTCTGCATGCGCAGCAGAATGATTCCTTTCTATTTTGCGTAGGTTGTAAACGTATTTACGGTATACACAAACACAGTCAGCGTTTAAATGACCTGGCTATCATAAGTACTTATTGAGATCATGTGGAAGCCCTCGATCTCATCGAAACCGTAGATGAGTTTGTTTCCAGAAGTCAAACCCGTCGCAACAAGTTTGGATCGAGTTTGTGACTTCATTTCACAGATAGAACGCAAAAACTGTTCAAGCTAGGCTATATATCAGGATAGTGTGAAGGGAAAATTGCCAATAGTAGGTATTCAGACAAGTAGTAACCAAAACTGTTGTGCACTGTTGTCATTCTATCTTTATATCTTTGTTTTGTGGGGATTGTTTGTTGATTGACCGACATATTTAAACCAGGGATTCCAAAACAAACCGGGATGCGAAACTGACGGATTATCCGCTTAGGATCGTAACAACAGTAGTGCTATCATAATCATCATGTCGCCGAGTGCGCGCGTGGCGGTGACATGTGATTTTGTCAATAGTAAGCAGATGCTAGACAGCAGTTCACGTTTCGTTGTTCTTATTCAGTAGTTGTTTATTCCCTAAAAAAAGAGATAATTATTTGACCAGCTTGATGAATTATCGGTAGAAGGCAATCAAAGCTGCAATGGCAACTCTCACCATGCTGGTATGCCATTTTTGAAATTATCTGGTACCAGGTTGCAGTACTTGTAGAGGGCAAGTAATCAAAAGAATTATTTCTCATTGAGACATGCTAAAAATGTGTTTTCAGTCAGCAATGAGTGCTCAAGATGTGCACTTTCAGACAAAATGGCATCTGACATGCTCAATGATATTTATGATGGTACGGGATGCGTAAAATATCATTAATGAAATGATATTGTGTTTTTCTTTTTAGGATAATAGTTTCTATTTGCAAGATGAAAATCTGATGTAATTTTTTGAAATCTGGTAAAATTTGAAGAGGTTTCTGGTGACAAACTCATTTGAGAATTTGGCATCACTGAGCTGCATAACCAATGTAGGCAAATGGTAATGGTAGTAATACAGTCACCTGGGTTGTTCAAAACCACTTAAAAATGGAAGTTGATGAGTTGTCCGATTTTTCCCATTTCAGTCAGACTTTACCCCATTCCTATGATATTAAGTATGGTTATCAGCACTAGGCCTTATTGAAATTACCTTTTTGTTCAGGTGTTAATTTGTAAAATAACTACGGTATGGTACTAAAATCTATTTGTTAAATTGCTGGTAGTGGTATATGCTATGGGCTACACTTGTTGTGTGCCAAACTATAACACCGGCTATAGATCAGCTAATAATGGAGAAAAAGTTGCAATGCTTCGTTTGCCCAGTGACCGAGAAATGCTTCGCCGTTGGGTCAATGCGATTCCCAGGAAAAACTTACCTGTGACAAAAAATAGCAGAGTATGTGCTAAGCATTTTTCTGACGTTGACTTTGAAACTGTTTCTACAGATCATTGTAAAAGCAGAACTAAGAAGCGAGACACACAACAGCTTAAAAGATTAAGATTGAAAGCAACTGCTATTCCTCATATCTTTCAAGACCTGCCCAAATATTTATCTAAGCCAGCTCCTCCCAAGCGCTCTACTACTGCCTGTTCATCTTCTGCACGTTTGGACAAAGAAAACCTTAATATCCAAATGCAAAATGACAAAATGCTTGAATTGGATAAGGTCAGAAATTTGGATAAATTAAAAAAGAAGTTGTGTGATTCTAATTTGCCATTGGATATTATCAAAGTGGAAAAAGTGCATGTTATTGAATTTCACTATATTTACTGCAGTGAGAACAAAGACACAGCTCCAAATCTTATGTCTTCTGTTATGATTGGAGAAGATATGTGTGTGAATGCTTTCGTAAACTCGGTGATGCTGTCAAAGGAGAAGTTTCAGCATCTGATGAACTCCAATATAATAAGTACATTGACTGAAGTTAGCAACATTCTTGCATTTTGCAAAAACCTCTGTAGCGATTTGCAATCTGGAATCCAATTTAGCCATTTGTGCTCTAAAAGATTTCAAAAGCGATGACAAAAGTGATGATAATGATTCAGGTTCATGTATGCATTTTGTGAAATTTTTAACAGAACAACTTAATTTGATGCTACTTCCCAAAGGTGGCCGAAGATATTTACCCGAAATGATTACAATATCATTTTTGTGGAAACTCAACAGCAGTTCCTTATACAAGCGACTATCTGACTTTTTCTTGTTACCATCTACACGCAGACTGCAGCAACTATCAATGGACTTGAACATTGAAACAGGAAAAGTTGATATAAGCTACTTAAAGAAAAGAACGTGTAATTTAAGTGAAGGTGAACGAACGATTGTGCTACTGATTGATGAGGTCTATACTGCCCAGCGCGTTGAGTACAGTAATGGAAGTTACATCGGTCCAACAGAAGACGGTCGTCCAGCCAAAACTGTTTTAGCTTTTATGGTGCAGTCTGTCTGCAAAAACTATACATAGGGATGTGGTGTGTTTGGTGCCAGTAGAAAAGCTTGATACGAAGCTTTTACAACGCAATTTTAATCTTGTAATGGATGCTCTTGATGAGAATTTTTTTGTTGTGGCTGTATCAGTGGATAATCATGTATGCAACAGGTAAGTCCATTATACTTTTTGATGTCGTTAGTTGCCTTAAAGCAGAAGTATGGAAACTATTTTATTGCCACCTCTCATTCGCCATAACCATCCAGTATATTCGCCATATAACGATACAGTACTACCCTTAGTAATATTAAATTGCAACAAAATAATTATTAAACTTGTTCTAATCAACTTGCATGGGCATCATGGTGAACAGCCATCTGGCCTGTGCTACATTAGGCTGATTGTACAGTCGATTTTATTTATGTACCGGTATATGTGGTACTGATTCATTTTGAAGTACTGTTAGTAAAGCCAAGGAACCCAATGTTTAAGAAAGTTTCCTGCTACAGGCATAAGCCATCTGGAACAATAATATGCATATAAAACTGTTTAATTTTAACAAAAGCTAATACGTATTGAAAAGTTTTCCTTGAAATGGCTATACTTTAATATCTCATTTCTTTAGAAAATTGTTTTCCGAATTATGCGGAAGCAGCAATCTATCAAGCAGTGTGGCTCACCCTACCAAGCCTAATGAACGTTTGTTCTTGCTCTTCGATTTCACCCACAATATGAAGAATATATTCAATAATTTTGTGAACAGAAAGGTGATGCATATTCCAGAAATCACTGGTGACCAAAGCTTACTTGGTGGAAAGTGCATTGCTCAGTTTGCACACATAAAACGATTGTATGCACTAGAGGAGCACAAGCCTCTGAAAGTGGCTCATTCATTGAAGAAAGCTTCTCTTAATCCGAGCAATATTGCACGAACCTCCCCACAGCATGCTTTCAGTAAGTGGAATTGATGTATTGATCTGCTGTATGAATCAGTTTTATTTGCTGTGAAACATTTCATTTTTATGGTTGGCCATCATTTCTAAAATTAAGTTGCAATTCCATGCATGTATTTTATTTAGTTTATACTGGTGTACTGGTAGTTTAGATCGTATGTCAACAAGGATATACATATCTTCATGCAAGAAGAAACCGAACATTTCTTTTTGATTTGTGGTACATTATTATCCCTGTACTCTCAAGTGTTTTTGTCTGCTGGTAACATTTCTTTCAGCTTTAATGCTGAATATTTCGTATTATTGAACGTTGTATGACTTGTGCATTGTGTAGGTGTGTTCAGTGAGTCAACTTTCCTTGGTTTGGAACTCTTTTCAGAAGAACACCCCGGCTTCAAAGACACGGCAAAATTTGTGAAATTTGTCTGCACTATTTGGAAGATTATGACCGTGAGTGTATTTTGTGTTATTGTTACGACACTGCCAACTGTTTTGTGTACAATATTTTGTCTTGTAATGTTAAGTAACTCTGCATTTCATGAAAACAGGCGATATTTTCTGACACTAATAAGCATCAAGATGTCTTGAGCTATGAAGCTTTTGTATGTCATTGCTATTAAATGGAGATGTTGATAGACATTCTATCTATAAATTCTATATCAATACACTTTTTAATTGCAAGCTTTTGAGGGTAACTGGCCCTGCACCCTCCCTCTCTCAAGGCAAAAGCAGACAATAAGTACTTTACTATAAATGCCTTCATGAAAAGTATTTTTACTCACTGCGTTATTATATTTAGGCATTGAAAAGAGAGATAATATGTGCAAGCCTATGATGTTTGGAGATGAACAGGAACAAGCCAATTTGCAATACCTTACTGCGGCGACAGACATATTTGTGCAATGGAAGCAATCAGGATGTTCTGGACTGACTGACCAAACCTTTTTGGCCTGCATCCAAACCATGACTGCAGTACCGTACCAAAGTTGGCAAGATACTTGCACGAAAGGTTTAAGCTTGGGTACGTTTTACCGGGAAAACTCACCTCAAATCCCATAGAAGGACGTTTTGGATGGTACCGCCAAGCCAATGGAGGTAACTTTTTTATGTCAACAAAGCAGCTTGTCAAAGCGGAGAAGAAAATTCGGACATTGAGTGTTTTGCAACAGCATGGTTTGCTGGCATCGTCAAGGCTGAATAATAAGGAAGTCATGCCTTCACGGCAACTAATTGTGGTAGAGCGAGAGGTACAGACGACCCCGGAGTAAAGTGGTTGACCGAACATTTGCTGATCGTTGCTGTGCATGGACTGGAAGATTTGTCCCAAAATGATGCAAACGTAGCTTTTTATATTAGTGGTTACATTGCACGCAGCATTACACGCCAATGGAAATGTGAATGCTGCAAAGATCTTCTCATCAAGAGCGAGGATGTCCCTCCATTTCCTGATTGTGAGTCAGAAGACCACTCCAAATTATTCGAAATGGCAGACCGAGGAGGGTTGTCATTGTCAGTGCCTTCTGAATTCTGTTTTGCAGTAACCACGCTAGCTGTACAATGTTATACTGCTATCATATCGGATGAAGGTGCCAAATCCAAAATGATGTCAGTTTCTAACCAGCGCTCTGCTTATATAGCAGCAGTGAAAAATGTTGCACACGAGTCTGTCCATTATTGTGCTATGCTGCGCCATAACTGCGTAGGAGGACATTGTAATTTTAGAGATAGTTTTTAACTGTTTTGCCAAAAACGAACTCAAACGGCTCAACGCACCAAAACATGAAACACCAGCAATGATGGCTAGAAAGATTCGAAAAGTTACGAGTGCCAGCTCCAACAAAACTGCTGCTTAAACCTCTAGGTTTTGGTATTCGATTTGTTATTATGTGTTTTTAATATTCTAAAAAGTGTTTTTTCACCCTTATTTGACTTTTAAATTATTGTTTTAGTAGTAGTTTTTTGGGAGCTGGTATACAAGTCCCCCCCTTGGTAACTTATGACAAAGAGGAATTGACCAAAACATGTGGATTGAAGTGTGTGAACAGTAAAACAAAGGGAAAGTAGTTTCACCCTATATGTTTGGTCGAGTCCTGTCTTTGTCATGAGTTACTAAGGGTGAGGGGGGACTTGTATACCAACTCCGCTTTTTGGTGTAAAAAATTGTAATCAACCAATATTGCTTCCAGTCATATGTAATGCCAATACTAGTGTTTCTAGAACGTTTGAAACAGAAACTGCAGTAAGTTCTGTATCAGATATATGCTTACAAACAGCTGCAGCGTTGTTTCGCGTTAGCCCTACTGTTGTTACGCGGCAAACCGAGTTTCGCATCCCGGTATGTTTAGGTCCCTGATTTAAACCTGAACGAAAGACATTCATTGGGTTGTAGTATTTATTAACCCAGTCCTAAGCATGCGAGGCCTGCTAGGGTTTCGCTGCTTGTCTTCAAACAACCTATGCTACGCTGCTTGTCCTCTAACAACCTATGCTGTAACTCTTTAATTAATTATCTGACTGTATTATTGATTGTTGCACCATATCCTGGTATAGCATGCCTTTCCAAATGCCACTTTTGTAAATTTATCCTACATATCATATATTACTATATTATACATTAACATATCTTACTATACGTATATCTTATCATATATTACACCCGACCGGATAAGGATGATGATTACTATCTTTACTCTTCCATGAATATTATAGGGTGGCTCTTATATGGACCTAAATTTTTTTTTGCAAATTTTTTAACTCCAATTGTCTAATTCTTTTCCTATGCCTGAAAAAATGATTTTGTGAAAGTTTGAAGTGATTTGAACAAAGTTTAGAACTTGCACATCGACATTGAAGTTTTAGGGGGGTATCGCAACATATCGCGAGGGGGCAAAAACGCTAAATCGGCCATATCTTTGCTTCCACACAGCCTAAAATCATGTTCAACCACTCAAAATTTGTAGAATGATTATGGTTATTCACTGGAGTTACAAAATACAGCTTTTAATTTTGTTTAAAACCATTAACTTATAAGAATGTGAAAAAAAACTGCCATAATTTAGTGTTTTGCAGAATATTTTAATTGGTTTGATATTTTCGATAGTTTTAAAGTTGAAAATTAGCAAAATCACAAAACAGAGAGCTCTAAGAATCGTAAATTCAAGGCAAAACATTGTCAAACCGTCGCAGATATATACAAATAGAGTTTACACAAACATGTTCTTAGTTACTGAGTGAGAGTAGATTTTTTGCAGTTTGGAAATTGTTTCCAATGTTCAGAAACCACCTGTAGCAGATATTGCGTCTGGTCTTGGAAACTATGAGTGAGGATGCGATTGTACTCTTCAATGAGTGCCACTCCTCGCTCTGCATGATCATTTGTGACAGTAAGTGTGTGAACCGTTTGTAATGCCTTATGAAAATCATCACGTAGTGGCCAAGTTTGTGGATCAACTTCCATGAACTTAGTTGAAATGCCAAGCTTTTGTAACAGCGATAAAGATCCTCTGGTGACAAGATCAGGTAACTCAAATGGAGTAGTTGTTAAAGGATTAATCATTTGTCGTTTTGGGGCATCTTCTGTCTCGTTGTGGTCTTTGATAGCTTGAACCATAAGTCTCTTGGACTCTTGGTGTTGGCAGGCACAGATATATCAAAGAAGGCAAGGGCCACAAGTTCTTTGGATAGATGCCAATAATGGGAATAAAACTTGGACAATACAGCTTTGGATACTGCACTGTTGATGCTAGCATATGCTTGAATAGACTTGAACAGCTTGATATCATTGTTTGGGGCTGCAGCTGATAGAGGAGCTTCTATCCATGCTTTAAGATAGATCTTCACAGCAAAAATGCACATCTACAGAACCCCATTGCATTCTTTCGCTGTAAGTTTGAACTGTTGATGAAAAATCCAAACCTTTAATGAGTGTAAAACTTTGGACATCCACCTAGCATGATGCATTGGACCAGGAGCCATGAAATGAAAACCTCTTGGTGGAGTAACTCCCATAAAAATTAATGAGAGTTCAATAAATTCTCTATAATCGTCACGAGATCTTTTCTTTCTCTCAATGATTTTTCAGCCCAAGCAATAAGATCCGAATCTATAACTGTTTTAGCTATGCCTTCATTTTCTGTCACTATCGAGGTAAACCATGTTTTATCCAAAAATTCCCATTGAGACTGAAATCGTTTGAAGAGTAGCACTTCAGGTGCAGCAGTGCTCCCCATAATTGTGGTGAAGGCTGTTTGCGCAAGCGATTCCAGAATGTGGTGGTGGCACGCCAAATGCAGAAGATCTTTTTGTAACTCTTGTTCGATCAAGACACATGCGCTTTGATTTCTTCCTGTGTTGGAAGCTGTAGTATCGAAAGATATAGCAGCAACTTTATCTGTTAGATCCCAATCATCAAGAGCTTTTACTACAGCTTTTGCTTATTGTAATTCTGTACCATTTGGCGATTTTGCTACTTCTAGCAGTTGAGACACACCATTGCCAGTAACAATAATTGGCAAGCGATCAACATGCTTTCTGGTTGTCAAGTCTCGAAGCAGTTTACCATCCCAGTGAACCACTAGTGACTAAAGGACAATCAGCATGAAATTCAACTTTCAGAGATCCTGCAATTGACTTCCGGTGACTGCGTAATCGTTGAATAGAAGTACGATTAATGTTGAATTCTGTTGGGTCTTGACCAATTGAACGAACTGTTTCGGTCAAAACGTAAGCAGCACATCTGTCAGTTACTTTTATCCTGTCGAGAGCCACAGCTAATTACGGAGTTAAAACATTCTTGGTTGCTCTGCGTTGTTTCGGAAAGCTTGCCTCTTGCACAGCGCTTGATCATGATCACATGTTGAGTCTGTATCGCTGCCGCTAGAAGATAATTCCAATCCTACTTTGCTGGAAGTTGCAATAGCGTCTTTCTCACATTGAATTTGCCATTCTTTTTCAATCATTTGTCTTTTTAAAGATCGTTTTTGTATTGCTGTATTGTCGTTACTGGTATCAGTACATTAAATGTGTTAGAAGTATAGAAATAAATCAGTTTGGCTTAAATTTTTACCTGATATACATTTACCTCGCAATTAAATAGAAAAAAATGTGAAGCTTTTCAGGAGACAAGTTAACTGTAGCTAGACAGTAGACATTTTAGAGTGTTTTGAAAGAGGAGTAAAAGCATTACAACAACAACAACTATATAGTAGGTTTGCAATTAGATGAAAGCTCTCAGCACATGTAATTCACTTCTGAGAAATTCCTAATTATCCCATATGAACAGAAATATCCAACCGTTTAAGCAAAACTTTGCTAAAAAATTAGTTTTTTGTCATTTTCTGCTAAATTTGTGGTTTTAAACAAAGTTAAAAGCTATTCTATGTAAGTCCAGTGAATAACCATAATCATTCTACAAATTTTGAGTGGTCAAACATGATTTTAGGCTGTGTAGAAGAAATGATATGGCCGATTTAGCATTTTTGCCCCCTCGCGATATGCTGCGATACCCCCCTAAAACTTCAACGTCGATGTGCAAGTTCTAAACTTTGTTCAAATCACTTCAAACTTTCACAAAATCATTTTTTCAGGCATAGGAAAATAATTAGACGATTGGAGCATGACTTTTCAAAATTTAAAATTTTAAGGGCCACCCTAATGAATAAGCTACTATACCATTTTGCATAATTTAATATTTGCCAGATAAGAATATATCACTAAGTTACTACCAGCTTGCATCTAACTACTCCTTGATTATTATAAGCTATTATGTTCGTTCAGAGGATCGCTTGACTTTTCGTAAGATTATTATTTAGGTTGGTTTGGAAAAGATGCTTGAAACAACTCAAACACTACATCCTTCATCGGCACTACCAAAGAATCTCCACCTCTCATTAGCGATACCAAAAACACTCCATCCCTCATTGACGCTATAAAAAATGATTCAACTCTTATTAGAAATACCAAAAACACGCTGCTATATCATCATGCTTCTTATGCTCTTACATGCGCAGGAAATTAATTTAAAAAAACAAAGCTTTTTTAACTATTTTATCTTGATAATGAGCTGCCATATTATGTATTTGTTCTGCAATATATAGGCTACTTAATATCGTTGCTGCGAACACTTTATTTCTGTATGAAATCTGTAAATAGTCCTTGTTTTGATAGTCCGTTACGTAATTTCAATATGTGTGTGTAACTGTGTATATTAGTTTGTTTTTGTGATGTTGGGTTCAGTCGTGTTCTCATTGCTTTAAGAATTGGCGCTCCAGTTGTTCCAGGAACGAGGAGGCGACTGATTCTTAACTAATTCATCAACTTATTTTAAAGTATCAGGTTTGGTGGCCGTGCTTAACTATATTTATTGATGCATACCGCAATATTAGATCCATTCATCCACGTCTTAAACCATTAAGGTTTTGCCACCTTTTCCTTTTGTTAGTTTTGTTACTGTATTTCTTTTTCACAATATCATTTCTTTTACATTCTGACAAAGAAAAATAAATTGAATTGAATTGAATCGAATTGCGTTTGGTGAAAGTTACGCAATTACAGCCAAACTACATGGTGCTCAAAATGTTGCATAACAATCGCGACATTTGGGTTCTCAAATAGTGCATAACAATCGTTTAGACTGAAAATCGGCAACTTGAAAAATCACTTTCAGGATTAGTGGGAATTCTGATCCCCCTGAAGACCTTACTTCAGTAAAACATCCACGCCTACGTGTAGGCCAAACTTTTTTTAAATAGGTGTTTTTATTCCAACTTTTCTTGTAAATACTTTTTTGTTTTGTCGACTGTCAAACTCACAAGAATGCTTGATATGAACGATTCGGTTACATGTGTTGTAGTGAACTGCAACTACAAGTTTATTTATTTGGACATGGTTGAAAAATTTCGATCTGTTTAATCAACCAAACCTCTTTGATAGAGCTTATTCGATTGTAGATTCTGTCAAAATAATAAAGTACTTTCGAAATCAACATTTACCTGCAATGTAGGCGTATACCCAGACAACCACTTTATTTGGTCTAGATCTTTACCAGATCGGGTACGGATTTGACCAGATCTGGACCAGATAAAGTGGCTGTCCATGTAGGATTAGTCTGTCACAGCGAATCTTCTGCAACACTGGAAATGTCATTGTGCATTGGCTCTTACCCGCACAACAACGTGTCGTTGGTCCAACGTTAGACCATCGGAAACGTCCCGTGGGCCCTCCGTTGGTTTCCGACGTTGGCGCGTAACAAATTTGGCCAGCGGGCCACCTTGGGCGAATCGTCAGTCACAAAAATCGGTTGGTTAAACGTCGATCCCCTGGTGGCACACTGTTGGCCAACCCTTTCCCGACCATTTGCCACCTGCGACCAACCTGCGACCAAACGCTTTCGTTGGTTCGACGTGGGATCCACGACGCAATTTACAACTGTCCTCACTGTGACGAAAAAAGGCTTGGCTAATCGTAGACCCAACGTTGATGCACTGTTGGCCAACCCTTTCCCGACCATTTGCCACCTGCGACCAACCTGACGACCAAACGCTTTCGTCGGTTCGACGTGGAATCCACGACGCAATTTACAACTATCCTCACTGTGGCGAAAAAAGGCTTGGCTAATCGTAGACCCAACGTTGATGCACTGTTGGCCAACCCTTTCCCGATCATTTGCCACCTACGATCAAACGCTTTCGTCGGTTCGACGTGGAATTCATGACGCAATTTACAACTATCCTCACTGTGGCAAAAAAAATGCTTGGCTAATCGTAGACTCAACTTTGGTGCACTGTTGGCCAACCTGACGACCAAACGCTTTCGTTGGTTCGACGTGGGATCCACGACGCAATTTAGCCTACAACTATCCTCACTGTGGCAAAAAAGAGTTGTTTAATCGTAGAACCAACGTTAGTGCACTGTTGGCCAACCTACGACCAAACGCTTTCGTTGGGTCGACGTGGAAGACGCAATTTACTATCATCCCCTCTGGCGAAAACGATTTGGTTACTCGTGGGCCTAGCGTTGGCCATCATTTGCTAATCTACGACCAAACGCTCACGTTTTGCTCTGACAAGGGTTAGACATTACGACCTCACCAAACCGAAAACGTTTCTTAACTTTGACCACATGGTGGCGTGTTGTTAACTCACTTTTTTCGAGTTAATCTGTGCTGAAAATGATGACCACGAAGACGTGGGATCGAGGCCTCAATTCGCAGTAAACCTTATCACTTACCATACTAGCATTCCACTCGGTACAACATTGCTAGAAAAGGCACTCATACAAGCAAAGAGTAGGACAGATGGCAGTTAAGTTTGTTTTTATTTCTAACCATCACAGCAAAAACAAAGAACATGCTAAATATAACAGCGGTCTAGAAAAGGGCATGAGGCAAATTAAATCAAATTTCCTGTCTTCCTCTTCTCAAACTGCTCAGTCCTCATCTCTTGCGTATTTCAGCCAGTCTGAAATAGGGGCATGGATATTTGAATTTGTTGCTGTGGACAAGTTATGGGTTCTTCGTACTCCATCTAAAAATAATAATGTCATTGGGATAAATTGCCAATAGCTGGTCCAAACCAATATGTCTAGTGGAAAAGGTTGGTTGCTGAAGCCACGTAACTAACTCTAACAAGCAACTTTTTCCCATAAAGCAATGAACTAATCACACTGAAAAAGTTCTGAAAGTATCTCCCATGGATAAACTCAGAATTACATTGATTACAACAGTCTGGAAAAGAAAATGAGAATTATCCTGCTACAAATAAACTTTGAAATCATTTCTTCAAAGATTTTGCGAATTACTTCTATTACAAATACAAAATTATGATTTTTCGTCACTGTAATAAACACCTTTTTCATGCAACCTTGCATTAAATTAACTACAGAAGCTTTGTCTGTAGTTATTATTCATTAAAAACTGAGAGTTTGTTGAAAAAGAAACATAAGGTAAAGGGGTAAATGCTTAAGCTGACCATGCTTGTGCTTGTAGTGAAAAAGGATTATCGAAATCTGATGTAGCTTCATCATCATCCGTCATCACCATCATCCATCATCATCAGCCTATTCCTCACAAATAGAGCAAGTTTTCATCGACCTGAATATTCAAAACAATTTACTTTAAAATGTGAAAATGACCTTAATGACCTAACAAAAACTTGACCCAATAATTTAGTGTTTTTTTAGATTTTATGTTAAAACTAATCGCTTTTAATCAATTAGATCGTACCAAAATTGCAAAATTGCGATACAAGACAGTAGTCTGAGCCACAAAACTGGCGACATAAAAATAAACAAATTATTGAGGGTGAGCTTTTTTTATCAATGTAGGAGGAAACATTTTGCTTACCAGTGTCCATTTAAAACAAACTGACTTAAAATAAGTAATGGTATTGAATTGACTTTTCATTGATCTATTAAACAAGCATCTGGAACCTTTTCGTTACTTTCAGAATCCTTACAAAAAACGCACCGCGCAAGCTTGCTACAAAAAGTTGACTTCATCGAAAAAACAGGAGATAAGCTATTTAGTGTTATCGAAACTAACACAAAAATCAATGCACTGCACAGTACACACCCAGGTGTGTCCTACAATCTAAATTTATGAATAATTATGTATCGGTATTGCATTATAATTAATTATAGTAGGCTACTACATTGAACTAATTGAACCTTCTCATGCTTTATCAAAAATGCTAACAACAATAAAAACAGCGATATGCAGTACCTAGTATACACTCACCAATGCTTTTCCAGGCGACTAATGATGGTATTCGAGGCTGGAGCTTGTAGGCTTAAAATCTTTCGCAATTTCATTGGTTGGACCTTGCTGACATACCAAAGCACCGCCATATTATCTTTGTAATTCGTACAAGCCCTCAAGCCGTCACAACTCACTGTGAATAAATTTGAAAGCAGGGCAGCATGGGAAAAAAATAAAAAAAGAAGAGGATGACCTAATTAACACCAATGCATGACCTAATTAACAAAGAGCTGTTTATTGCCAGCCAGCAAAGCATGCTTTTGTATCAACATCTGTGAACGTTGAATCAATGAAAATCAATTTCTGCTCTGTTGTCCGGGTGAATCTAGTAGTTAAACTTAATTCAATTCAATCAAACTTTGGATTTAATTAAACCACAATTCTATTTGGGTTAAATCACTGGCGAACAAAATCAGGCATTTTACATTGATTCAACATCTTCAAACATTGGATGAATGTGAAAAAATTGGACTTTGCTTTTCAATAGAAACTTTTAGGTCGAAACGAAATACTTCGAAAATTCGAAGCAAACGAGATGAGAACAACAAGTTTTGTGGCTAAAGGAAGTAATTTGTATTGAACACTCGAAAGTCTGAATGGTTGAGAAACAGTTTTGCCCACCACAAACATTCATATGATCATTTGTAGGCTACTTTATGGGGGATATTTGCGGTTACTGTAAAAACATGATGAAATTATTTTTTTGGTCCAAATTAAATTATTTTATTTTGATGTGGTTAATTCTAGTCAAACGTTAAATACGGCAGATGTAGGCTAACGAAAATCCTTATCCTCAAACAAGACAAAATTTTTGCATTTTGAGTTTTCTTGGTTGTATTTTCAACAAAATATTATTTTTATATGAATTTTTGGCGACGGCTTATATTTTATTTTCTAAAATTTCCGATATCCAACCGATTTACTGACTTATAAACTATTGAAAAGCTGTAAAAACGTTTATCAAAAGATGAATTTCTTTAATCAAATTTATGCAGCATTTGGTCATGCAACATTTTAATATAGGCTATTTGTATGAGTGATTGTAACACTTTGTTTCGTGAGACTTGTGTTTTCTCTAATTGAAAACTATTTGATTCAATTGCGTAGGCTAAGCATTTTGAATTCTATGGACTTTGAGTCTGATTGCAAATAAATAAATAAAATAAAATTAAGATTTTTTGGCAAAAGGTTTGCTCACAACCGAATGCCCACGGCGACGAACGCGCTGTGGGGCCCACCATTGGCTCAACGTCACTTCAACAAAATATTTTTTATATAGCGTTTTTGTTAGAATAAACCTTTGTTCACTTTAATTTCGTCAAATTGTAGCATATACTGGCCAATACTTCGAAATATTTTGTTGTGAATACGAAAAATGATATTTGTCGTAGAAAGGTTGATTCACAACCGAATGCCCACGGCGACGAACGCGCTGTGGGGCCCACCATTGGCTCAACGTCACTTCAACAAAATATTTTTTATATAGCGTTTTTGTTAGAATAAACCTTTGTTCACTTTAATTTCGTCAAATTGTAACATATACTGGCCAATACTTCGAATTATTTTGTTGTGAATACGAAAAATGATATTTGTTGTAGAAAGGTTGGTTCACAACCGAATGCCCACGGCGACGAACGCGCCGTGGGGCCCACCATTGGCCCAACGTCGCGTCAACAAACTATTTTTTACATAGCGTTTTTGTTAGAATAAACCTTTGTTCACTTTAATTTCGTCAAATTGTAGCATATACTGGCCAATGCTTCGAATTATTTTGTTGTGAATACGAAAAATGATATTTGTTGTAGAAAGGTTGGTTCACAACCGAATGCCCACGGCGACGAACGCGCTGTGGGGCCACCATTGGCTCAACGTCGCGTCAACAAACTATTTTTTACATAGCGTTTTTGTTAGAATAAACCTTTGTTCACTTTAATTTCGTCAAATTGTAGCATATACTGGCCAATACTTCGAATTATTTTGTTGTGAATACGAAAAATGATATTTGTTGTAGAAAGGTTGATTCACAACCGAATGCCCACGGCGACGAACGCGCTGTGGGGCCCACCATTGGCTCAACGTCGCGTCAACAAACTATTTTTTACATAGCGTTTTTGTTAGAATAAACCTTTGTTCACTTTAATTTCGTCAAATTGTAGCATATACTGGCCAATACTTCGAATTATTTTGTTGTGAATACGAAAAATGATATTTGTTGTAGAAAGGTTGATTCACAACCGAATGCCCACGGCGACGAACGCGCTGTGGGGCCCACCATTGGCTCAACGTCGCTTCAACAAAATATTTTTTATGTAGCGTTTTTGTTAGAATAAACCTTTGTTCACTTTAATTTCGTCAAATTGTAACATATACTGGCCAATACTTCGAATTATTTTGTTGTGAATACGAAAAATGATATTTGTTGTAGAAAGGTTGGTTCACAACCGAATGCCCACAGCGACGAACGCGCTGTGGGGTCCACCATTGGCACAACGTCGCGTCAACAACTATATTAGTCATATTAAATTTTTGTTGAAATGAACTTTAAAAATTCTTCATTTCACAGAATTATAATACATACTTGCCATATCTCTTAATTCGTTTGCCAGAAACACCAAAATTGAGATTTATTCTCAAAAGGTTGGCTGACAACCGAATGCCCACGGTGACGTACGTGACGTTGGTTCTTCGTTGGTTCAACGTTGTGTTAACAACCTATTTATGATATTGACGCTTGTTGAAATAAAAATTTATAAAAGCTTCAATTCACAGAATTGTAATGGGTACTTTTCATTATGTAAGATTATTTCACCCGAATATCAAAATAAACAATCGGTGGCTGGAGGTTGGTTTTCAACTGAATGCCCACGACGACAAATGCGACGTTGGCCCACCATTGTCTTAGCATTGTGTCCACAACCAAGTTTTACACAATATATATTTGGTAAAAAAAATGTTTTATGTGGTTTATATCACCAAATTATAACATGTTGTACCCTTTTTTACTGATTCTTTGTCCAGTTAAAGAAATAATGTTAGTTGGCAAATGGTTGTTTTTCGGCGAAAAGCCGACCGCGACGTTCGCGACCGTTGGCCAACGATCAGCCGACATTGTTTGCTGTGCGGGTATGCCTGTACCAGGGAACTGGACGAAGAAAAACAAGGCTACTGAACAGGAATACATTAGTTTGTGCGTTTTTTGTTGCACCAGTGACTCGCAAAATCTTGCCGAAGCATCAAAACAATAAATCATAAGACTAGCATTTGCCTAATTTGTCACCTCAAGTGGATTAGAAAAATTTAACAAATTAGGCGAACTGACGAATTATGCAAACAGGCCAAAACTATAACGACTCGTATACCTGCATGGCGCATTTATTTGTATTTATAAATGACCTTTTGTTCATTTGGGACCGCACGCGTGTTGATCTAACTAACGAGACTGCGTGAAATAATCTATGTTGCCGTAACTAACAAAGCTGTGAATTTATAGGATTAAGCGAAGGACGAAGTGTGAGACGCGTTCTAAATCCTTACTGTGAAGCAGGTAGAAAATGTGTAGGCCTAAGTTTAGTAAACATTTGAGAAGTGTTAATTCTAAATAGAGCGACATAAAATATAAGAAGTAAATTAAATAGGTTTTTAATAGCGTTAAAAAAAGCTTCCTCACTTGACAGTACGAATCGGAGTTGCGTTTTCTGCGTTTCATTTCAGGATTATAGTCAGAGCGAAGTCAATGCCAAACAAACGATCTAAGCACGTAAATACTTGAAATCATTAATCAAATCTGCAAAGGGCGAATTAGCCCAACAAAATGCTTTTCGGGGATATATATATAGTTGAAGAGTTGAGCGAATTAGATGACGACAAATTAAACGAACTAATAAATCATGTAGGCTACTGAAAAAGATAAGAATTCTGCCGGGAGCGAATAAAATGTGACGAATAAGGCAAACTGACGAATTAAACGATGACGAATTCTATTTAACGTGATGGGTAGATTTCCTTTGTGAAAGTATTGTAGGCTAATCAAGATTGAAAAGTAAATCCAAAAAACTTAATGTGAGATTAAAATAAAAATGGCTTTAGCCTACTACCAATGTGGTAATCATTCAGTGAAATAACAACGAAAATGCAATATACGAAAACAGGTTAGGCCTTCAATATTGAAACACATTTTGCAAAAACAAGAAAAAACTATCCTTCAGTCAACCGCCAGTTTAGGCAGAAAATGTGAACACAAAGAATTACAGAACAACATTTATAGTCAGGCATAGGCTATATCATTCTGCACATGAACTGTCTAAGAACGATAATGACATTTTTCAGGCCTTTTACGTTTTCTCTGCCCTGGCTTTTTACCGCATGAACTGGAAGGAGGCACTGTATGCAGCCTTCCATCTGTCGAAATGCACGGTTTTACCGTTTTTGGAGCAAATGCCATGAAGCGTTGAAAATGACTTGTCCGATCTGCCAACGACCAAGAACACCAGTTTTCGTATGACGTTTTATATGTCATATAAGGTTCACGTAAACTATTAGGCCCAAGACCAATCACTGCTTTTCCAATTTCTTTAAATTGTGATGCCACTTGTTCATGAATAACTTGTATTACGTTAGATAATTTCATTTGTTTTCAATTTGTTTTGATTTTGATTACGTTATTCATGCTTTCAGCGTAGTTGTTGCTCCATTCCATGTCCACTGTATGTCTGTTTTGCCACACTTTGTCTTTCAACAGTGGTAGAAATCTCTCTTTCAAATATGGTGTGATAGTAGAACAGTGCAATGTGCAAAATTCCAAAAAATTCTTCTCTTCTTCTTCGTATTCTACGTGATCTTTTGATTGCAATAATGATGATGGCGTATGAGCGATCTTTCCAGGCTAGATTGAAGGGCAGGAAATATTTAGCCGCTCAGCAGTCTCGTCGTCCAGGACCCTCAGACCATGCGTACCGTGTGGAGGCCGGTGGGTTAGGCAGTGGTAGATGACATGGTCTGCGATCTGTTCCGTGGCACCACACTCGCATTCTGATGAAGGAGCCAGGCCTCACTTGTGCATGTCCGAACAAAAACGGCCGACGCCAGTTCGCAGGCGGTTAAGCCTGACCCACGCAAGCCTCGCGAGGGACATCCCTGGTGGACGGGGATCGGCGTCGGGTATGAAGTCATGGAGCGTGGAGGTGTGATTTTACTACTCCGTGTTCCACATGTGGTTCGTCCAGTGTGCCGCACTTAAACCAAGTTCTTCTGCGTTCTTAAGTAGTTGCTGTGCGGCAGGCACAAAGGGGCGTCTTGATTTCAGCCGCTGCTTTATAGGTGGTGGTCGCTTGAATGTTGCATGGAGATGGTCAGATTGGTCGGGGTCCAAAGCGCGGCGAGCGAGAGAAATCGTGGCTCCTTTACGGCGTAGCTCAGCGGGTTGGATGCCTGCTAGGATGGGTAGGCAGTCCGTTGGAGTGGGACGCAGGCATCCAGTCACAGTAGGCTACGCAGTGCGTCGTTGATGGCGGTATCGATCTGTTGAGTGTGAGAACTACGACACCAGACCGGTGCGCAGTACTCAGCGGTGGAATGAACAAGGGCTAGGGTAGCTGTACGAAGAGTTTTAGCACCAGCTTCCCAGCCGGAACCCGCCAATCGCCTCAAAAGTGCGACGCGTGTAGATAGTTTTTTTGCGCAGCGACTTCAATTGCAATAATGAAAAGGCACCATTCAATATTTTATTTCTGTAGAATGTGCCTAAACCAATCTTATCAGCTAAATACTTTTGCAAATTTTGTCTCAAATGGCGACAGCACAACACATGAGTAGCATTTGGAAAAGCATTCAAGATTGCCTGATGCATCGCCCTCTCATCGTCAGTTCCAAATATCAAGCGATCTCCTTTCAAAGAAAACTTAAGATACAAAAAAACTCTGTAAACGTCTGTAAATCAGATTTGGCATGCAGAAACGATGGTCCTAAAAAAAGAGGAGCCTTTCCTGATGTACTTCTCACCACTGACACGTTTTGATATACCGTTGTGGTGAGAAATGTTTTCCCCAAATTATACGTCTTGTCAACACACAATACCACATTTTGGTTGCAGCAAAATCGTTCGACGTCCAAAATTTGATCCTGAACGAACAAAATGATGGAAATTGGCATTCCTTTAGAATGAGATACTTTTTGGACAAATGGATGTGTTTGAGTCATGTCTATGACTTTTAGAATATCGCCGCTGTAATTTTGGCCGTAAACTGTTGGTTTGTAATCAATATTTTTTTTCGTATTATATTTCAAATTATGGAGCTGTTGTAAGTTTCTGGGAACACGAGACATATCATCTGTTTGCATGGCTTCATCATATACATTTTTGGCTGTTTTCAAAGGAACCTGTTTTCGAAAATCGTTAAAGATGTCTGGTTTTACTCTGATGTAGTCATTTGTATTGAGTTTACTATTTCCATGTGAAATATAGCCAGGGGATAAACCGAGATATTCAAATATGCACAAGGTTTGAATGTTACATTCTCCAAAATAGTTCAGCCACGTTACTCTCCGCTTGTAATTACAATCTGCTGCATGAAACGATGTGTGTTTTGTTGTTTTTACAATTTCGCTCTGGTTTGGCTGTGGATCCATGGTTGTGTATTGATTTTGTGTAGCTTTTCGAAACGAAAACTTATTTTTTTTAACAAAATAAAATTAAAAAATTTTCTTTGCTCTTTTTTCCTCCTCGTTTTTCTAAATTTTGAAACTCTTCGAAGGTGTTGCTTACCTTTGTGTCATATTTTAAGCTGATTATTCTATTTTGGTGTCAAGCACGTTATAACTTTCGTGTTTTGTCGCTTCTACTTTTTCTAGACCTCTGTTGAGTTTGGCATATATTGTTATTCGCTGTGATGGTCAGAAATAAAAACAAACTGTCCTTAAAATGGTTGCTCGTACGTACACCCCGTGAGCTGAATCAGAGAACCTTTCGGTTTCTCTCGTGCATAAAGGGGGGGGGGGCGCTTAACCAACTGAGCTATCGGGACGGACCGCAATCTGAACATACTTTTAAAAAAGCGACTCGCAATTTGAAGGCAGACTAGTGATTTGAGAGGATGATTTGATTTTCAGACGTCAGCATAAATTGTCGGTCGTAGGTCCTATGAAGTTAGTTCTTTGTGGGCCTACTGTTTGTTTTCCAGATTTGAATATGGAGAACTGCCTTGAAGTAGCCTACATTGCTCAAGCACATATAGTTACATAGCCTACTTCAAAAGTTAAAAAATTACTTTTTGTTTGATCTTGCTGTTTTTTTGTTTATTTTACTAAAGTATGATATTTATCCACAGACCATTCAGGGCAGACGTTTTTACCATTATTAAAGAACAAAAAGATTACGCTTAAGTTCCATTTGAGCCTCATACTAAAATTCCGAGGCAAGGTTCGTCAGGTTGTCTTTGTTGAACTGACGGAACTCAAGGATTAAAGTTGTTTCAATACGCTATACCACTTGACTGTTTTTGGATTCCTGTTGAAGAAGATATAAGCAAACTTCGGAAGCAGTTATTACAATTCTGCTCCTGTTATACACTAGGTCAGGGATGGCCAACTTCTCATCGATTGTGATCGACTAGAAAATTTCTTAATCACTATCGATCGACCGGTCGGTGATAAAGTCACTAAACAATTTTTTTCCAGTGACACCTTTACTGTAAATACATTTACATTTATCACACATTCACCCCGGCATTCACCATCGTCACATTCGTCAGCACAGAGCAGTCTATTCATATTTCAGTTAATTTGGTTCTTTACAATAAAACACGAAAAGAATAATTATGTTCTACAACTAAATTTACTTTAAATTTCTTCTAATAAGTCAGTGAGATATTAGAGTCATCATGTTGTAGGTACTTCAGCTTGCCGTTGTCAGGACATAAGCTGTCTAAAGCAATCATCCAGGTGGCGGTCGGTTAGCACAGCACGTTGCTTTGTTTTGATTACGTTCACAAAGGAAAATGCAGATTGACATAAATAAGTTGAACCAAAACAAGAATGGATGTGTTCCGCACATCTTTTGATATTGCACTATTTTGCATCAACAACAAACCACCAGAAATCATCTTCGGATGCTCGAACCTTCAATGTCTACATTTCCACTTCAATTGTACCTACGTACCTGTTTCCAACAAAAATATTTCATTTATTTTGAGAGAAATTAGTAGAGAGTAGACACAATTAAATCCGACTTGAACGGGTATGAGACGTAGTCGACTATTTCTTCGATTTCATGAAAAACACTAAATTGAAATTCAAAGTCTTCAAAAACCATTTTTATTTTTCAGCAATGGATATTTTGTTTCTATACTTACTAAAGCTCTGACTGGATTTAGGGGAGACTGGGGTAAAGTGTGCAATGGGGCAGTGGCGCGGGAACCATTTTTCTCTAGGGGGGGCTGAAGCTGTCGTAGTGTTGTCAGCTTCTGGGGGGCTTCGCCCCCCAGACCCCCCCTTGTGTGCGAGTACATTTATAAAACTGGTAGTGGTCATCCTGGCGCCTCCTGTATAAGATAAACGACGCCAAAACACACACATTAAAATCGAACAAATTAAAAAGTTATATGAAATCGACATTTTGTGGAAATGAGCTCTCACACGCTTCCGAAGATTGATTTTCGCTCAGATGTCGTTTTGTCTATGAACTGTGTCATGAGTTCTTTGACATCGACAGTGTCCAAAATGTTTTGGTGAACATGCATTAACGCAAGATGAGTAGCCTACCGTGAGTCTTTTTTTGTGTCATTGAGCTTCTCAACCACGTTTTCAGGAGTCTTAGAGCAGAAAAAGAACGTTGTGATGATGCAGCTGAAACCAAGAGGTAAAGGCAGAGCACGAATTTTCGCGTTTCTTTGAAAAGATCTAGTGTTTGAGGGTTTAGTTGCGATAATAGCTCAGCAACCTTTCGAACGGTGTTTGCGGTTTTTTCACTTACAACATCGCTGAGCAAAGTAAGTTTCGTTTTTAGGCGATGGCATCGGGTAAGCTGATCTCAGTATCAGATCTTTCCTCACTGTTTACACAGCTCAAAAGGGCCTTTTCTCTGTTGGCTGCTGTAAGCAGATCAGCCTGGCTGAATCTTCGATCAAGCTCAGCTTGAACCAAATCAAGGGCTTCGATGTATTGCCGTTTCCAAGCTCCTTCTCCCGCAGACGACAAACTATCCGATTCCTCTGTGTTTGAAATCTTGCTGGAGTTTTGCTCACTCGGGGATCTTTTGGCGTCTTTAGGTTATTAGCAGACGCAAAGACGTTCGCTGCTTCCATAAGCTTGGAAACGAATTCATCTTTTCTGAGATTTCTGAGCCGTTCGCGGAAAATGGTGATTGATTCCAAAGCTGAAGAAGCAAAGATATTGTTTTGGAGCTGTCTTGCGATGGCTTCTGCAGGCTGGAAAACTTCACCGCTGCAGGTAATCGCAAAATAAAGCCGCATAGTGCGTGCTTGTTTTACCAAGCCGAAAATGTTTGCATGTGCGTCTCCTCTCATTGCACTATCTTCTGTCATGTTGGTCAGACATGACAAAGCAATATCATAAATTATTGTAATGTTCAGAAGTAGCCTAGAGCATGAAATGTAAATATTGTAGAATGATGTCCAATAAACGATGGACCGCCGTGTTAGTAGGGAGGGGGGCTAATACCGCTACTGCGAGGTAGCCTATATAGCTCCCTATGATTGACGACTCTTTATTGCAAAAGATGAGCGCGACCACACGTGACAAGAACTCGATTCATCGTAGCAATATTATTGTTCAAAAAAATTTCTGAAAATATGATTTAGGCCCACCTTAAATTGTCAGAATTTTCTAGGGGGGGCTGAAGCAATTATTGAAAATTCCAGGGGGGCTGAGTTTGTTCTAGGGGGGGCTGCAGCCCCTTGAGCACCCCTACTTCCCGCGCCCATTGAATGGGGTAAGATGAGCAGCCCCTGATTTTGGAAAAACGAGTCGGCGGAATTTTTTTTTTTCTGCATATATCACTCATAATGCCACTTCATTTAATGTATTTGTTATGTCCACTGCGAATTGCATTTTACAATGGCACGCAAAATTTTATATTGTTTATGTTAAAAATTCGAAATTTTTATTTTTTTGCCAAAAACTGAATAACTTTATTGTTACACTATGTAAATCAAATCTGTTTTTTTGTATTGGTAAGTATAAAGTGTGTGGATATTCAATAAAACGTTCATGTTGGTTAGTCTTGTAGTTTTTTAAATAGTTGTAATTTTGTCACAAAAATCAGGATGGGGTAAAATGTGCACTGCTAGTTGAAGTATCTTGGAGCAGTTGTTCAACTTACCCCAAAAGAAATAGCCTTAGCTTACTTAATGTTTGAACTGTTGAATTTGTGTCTTTTTAGGTTCGTATTGGATAAAAAAAATAGTGTTGCACTGTTGTAAAGCATAATGCCTCCCAATTATACAAAAAACTGACAGGGGAATGCTTCAACTTAATCGAATTGCTCAACTTACCCCAGGTCATTCTTCAATTTATGCCGGGGTAAGTTGAGCAACACGCAAATTAGGCCTATCAATATAGAAAAAATATAAAAATTGCAAGGTGATAAAACTCCATCTAAAATGTAGCTGATTCACTAGTGCTTTAAGTTCACCCTATTAAAATTTTTCAAAACAAACCGTTGTTTTGTAAAAGCGACTAAAGCAAAATCTTATCTTACCCCAATCTGGTAAGTGCTCATCTTACCCCAATACTCCACCCTCCCCCTATCTACCAAGCAAATTATCTGAGTCAATCGAGAATTTTTCTCTCCGGAATATTGATGAAAAACATACTTTTTAGTAATGTTTTTCTTCCATGTATGACTGCTTGTTATCAAAAACATGTATTAATGTTTGTTTTTTGCTGTGTATTGTGGATAGTGTGTAACATCGACAATGCCTGACAAACCTGTCAAAACCTGGTAATGATCGACAACCCAAGAAAACGTTCGACAATGCCTAACAAACCTATCAACCACTGAATATGTTCGACAATGCCTGGAAATCCTAGACAATGGCTGAAGATGTCCTACAATGCCTGCCAGAAAGAATCTAAAGTAACTTACTTTATAATGCCTGAGAACCCCTGACACCTGAAAATGCTCGACAACCCCTGAATATGTTCGACAATACTTGAAAATTTCCGACAATGCCTAACAAGCCTGTCAACCATTGATAATGATCGACAATGCCTGGAAATCCTAGACAATGCCTTGAAATTACCAACAATGCCTGAAAGTAGCTACTCTACAATGCCTGACAACCCCTGGAAATGCTCGACAACCCCTCAAAATGTTCGACAATGCCTGAAAATGTTCTATAATGACTAAAAAAATCTGTCAACCACTGATAATGATCGACAATGCCTGGAAATCCTAGACAATGCCTTTAAATTATAGACAATACCTGAAAGTAGCTACTCTACAATGCCTGACAACCCCTGAAAATGCTCGACAACCCCTGAAAATGTTCGACAATGCCTGAAAATGTTCTATAATGACTAACAAACCTGTCAACCACTGATAATGATCGACAATGCCTGGAAATCCTAGACAATGCCTGGAATTTCCCAACAATGCCTTGAAAGTAGCTACTCTACAATGCCTGACAACCCCTGAAAATGCTCGACAACCCCTGAAAATGTTCGATAATGCCTGAAAATGTTCTATAATGCCTAACAAACCAGTCAACCACTGATAATGATCGACAACGCCTGGAAAGCAACCTAGTTCGTACCTTGAACCATTCGTACAGTCAGTTCGTACTTCGTACCCTAAAAAGATCGAGAAAAAATTAAAAAAAGCCGAAGTCGCTGATCGCAGTTTAATAGCACAAAGCCGAAGTCGCTGATCGGAGTTTGTTTGGAAAAATGTTTGCGGAAACTGCGATCAGCGAGGGTTAGGGTTAGAGCATAGATTACTCTATGGTTAGAGTTAAGATAAGCGGAAACTGCGGAAAAATGTTTGCAGAAACTGCGATCAGCTAGGGTTAGAGCATGGATTACTTTATGGTTAGGGTAAAGGTTAGCGGAAACTGCGGAAAAATGTTTGCGAAAACTGCGATCAGCGAGGGTTAGGGTTAGAGCATAGATTACTCTATAGTTAGAATTAGGGTAAGGGTTAACGGAAACTGCGGAAAAATTTTTGCGGAAAATGCGATCAGCGTGGGTTAGGGTTAGAGCATAGATTACTCTAGTCCAGGGGTCACCAACTGGCGGCCCGCGGGCCGCATGCGGCCCGCCACGCTGTATCGCTGCGGCCCGCGGAAGGTATCAGCGTACAAGTATAACCAAACATACTTTTCTTGAGGAGTTAAAAAGCACGAAGGCAAAAAATACTTTCCGGGAAGCATATTTTCGCTTTGCATGCGATTCCACAGACCGACCAATCAGATTGTAGTTCTAGGTGGGGGTTGCTTAAAGTTATTCCAATGTGATTTCCAGCCACACTATCCCAGTGGTTGATTAAAACGTCTGTTTTCGAATTTCGAAAATGTCTGTGAGCATAGGGTTGCTTATTTTAAGTTTGCAAATGTCAAGTAAACACTAGTGTGCGTTTCACCGTTGTTGTGATTCACGAGCAGTGCTCTCTTTATGCAAGTTTTTGTTGGCAAAATAGGTCGGTGTGCCAACTCAATTTATAATAAATTGGCAAAATATTATAGATACATTTAAAGACTTTTTTTTATTGTATTATGAAAATATCTAGCTTAGTAGCCTACTGCTAAATGCTTTTTTTTTTAAAGAAATATGGAACGATTTTACGTGTCATCCTTGCGCAGAGACCATGCTAATCTTCTCTGTATCGTTCCAATTTTAGTATATGTACTGCCGAAGCGGTGGGATGGCGCAACGGATAAAGCGTTGGCTTTCCAATCATGCAATCCTGGTTCGACACCCTGCTGATGCTAGTTATGGACAAACACCGCTCACCTCTACCCAGGGTGTAATAAATTGGGTGGGCGTAGTTGCTGAAGTAAAGGCGGCCGAGAGAAAGGAACTGGCCACCCTACTCTCCTTAGTGCCGAAGGCTTAGTACAATGAGAACCTTATCTTCTCATACCCGACACTTGAATCAAGTATGGGACCACCTTTACCTTACTGCCGAAGCAAGTACTGCAAAATGTTGTTAATCAACAAATTCTTGCCACGCTGATGAGCACCGCAAGTGACAGCTGTCTATAATAAAAGAAAGACGGTTTTATAGACTCTCACAAGAAGGATGAACAACCAACTCATTGCTTTTTTAGAAGGAAGACTGTTCATGAATTACGATTTTTCGGTGATTTCCACAAGCGTTTGTTTCATGGTGCCTGGTTTCTTTTTCCCTGTTATTGGAGCCTATTTTTCGCTGATATATTAGCAGGTCACTATTGTTGCCTGTATTGCGATGTGTCAAGCATTTTCTTGTTTACTGAAACTGTTAATTGCAAGATATCTTTAGTGAAGCGAAGTGACAACACCACTCTTGCTGGGCGATGAATATTCTGATGAAACCGCTGGCCTCGCTATAAATGCGCAAAACAAGTGGCCTCGTTTATCAGGCATTGTTAAAAAAGTCAAACGTGTTGTAAAAGAAGCTTGGCCTAGCAGTATAGTAAAGGTAAAGGTGAGTCCCATACTTGATTCAAGCCTCGGGGAACGAGAAGATAAGGTTCTCATTAGACTAAGCCTTCGGCATTAACGAGAGTAGGGTGGCCAGTTCTTTTCTCTCAGCCGTCTTTCCTTCAGCAACTACGCCCACCCAATTTGTTACACCCTGGGTAGATGTGAGCGCGGTGTTTTTCAACAACCAGCTTAAGCCGGGAGTCGAACCAGGATTGCATGATTGGAAAGCGAGCTTTTTATACGCTGCGCCATCCCACCGCTTGGTAAAGGGGGTCCCATACTTGATTCAAGTGTCGGGTATGAGAAGATAAGGTTCTCATTGTACTAAGCCTTCGGCACTAAGGAGAGTAGGGTGGCCAGTTCCTTTCTCTCGGCCGCCTTTACTTCAGCAACTACGCCCACCCAATTTATTACACCCTGGGTAGAGGTTGAGCGGTGTTTTTCAATAACCAGCTGAAGCCGGGAGTCGAACCAAATTTGCATGATTAGAAAGACAACGCCTTATCCGTTGCGCCATCCCACCGCTGTAGCGCCATCCCACCGCCTAGCAGTAGCGTTGTTCGATTAATTTTGTTGCTGCGGTATTCTAACATAAATATGAACAACATGTAACGCTGGTACTGGGTACGAAATGCGTTCTTTTCTAGCATAAGAGTCAACCTACCTAAAATTCTATTAGTGCGGCCCGCCACAGCTCTCCTTGGTGCCAAAGTGGCCCGCATGTAAAAAAGGTTGGTGACCTCTGCTCTAGTCTATGGTTAGAGTTAGCGGAAACTGCAAAAAAATGTTTGCGGAAACTGCGATCAGCGGACTTCGGTTTTGAGCTATTTTTTCTCCCGATCTTTTCAAGGGGAAAATTTTAAAATGATTGCGGAAACTGCGATCAGCGACTTCGGCTTTTTTTAGTTTTTTTTCTTGATCTTTTCAAGGTACGAACTGACGGTCCGAACTGTTCATGGTACGAACTAAGTTGCATCCGGAAATCCTAAACAATGCTTGGAAATTCCCAACAATGCCTGAAAGTAGCTACCGTACTCTACAACGGTACCTCTAAATATCCATTGTCAGGCATTGTAGGCATTGTCGAGCATTGTCAGGCATTGTCGGGCATTGTTGGGTATTGTCGGGCATTGTCGGGTATTGTCAGGTATTGTCGGGTATTGTCAGGCATTGTCGGGCATTGTCGGCTTTTTGGGGGGTTGTGGAGCATTTTTAGGGGTTGTTGAGCATTTCTAGGGGTTGTCGAGCATTTTCAGGGGTTGTCAGCATTGTAGAGTAGCTACTTTCAGGCACTGTTGGGAATTTTCAGGCATTGTCTAGGATTTTCAGGCATTGTCAATCCTCACTGGACAACAATTTTTTTGAAAAATTTTGTTTATCATAATTTTAGAGTGTTTTCGTATGTTGTTTGGGTCGCTGATTTCAAAAATGCCGTTAAAATTTTTGTAATGTAAATGGGTCCGTCACAACTTATAATTTTATGAAATCATGATTTCAAGTTATATTCATTACAAATATCTCTTACATGGCGTAAAAATTGCGTATCACATCTAAAAAAAACACAATAAACACATAGTAAAACAAACAGTATGGACACCTGATCAAAAATGCACATTGGAAAGGGTCTTTCGTTTGTATGTGGTGTCAAACTCCCGTACCAAACTCCAAATGTAATCTCCCTTCATGACTTCATCCCACCTCCCTTGGTAGCGTTTTTCCATAACTGAAATGTCTTGATGAAACCGTTCACCATGCTCCTCGCTTACATGACCCAAGTTATCACGGAAAAAGTCCAAATGAGAATGCAAATAGTGCAATTTTATGGACATGCGGCATCCAAGCTTTTGGTAGCTTTCAATAAAATTTGAAACAATCATAACGTGGTCTTCTCTTCTATAGTTACCAAGAAATCCTTCCACTGTCATTCGAAAAGTTTGCCAAGCACGTTTTTTCAAAGCAGTCATTGAATCCTTCAGTTCTTTTGATGCCAACATTTTCCTTATTTGGGGCCCAACAAATATCCCACCCTTTACTTTAGCTTCAGAAAGGTTTGGAAACATAGAGCGAATGTGTTGAAAGGCACAACTTGCTAGTCCCAATGCTTTTACAAACTGTTTAGCAAGCCCAAGTTTTATATGCAAAAGTGGAAGTAATACTTTACTCCTTTCAATGAGGGGTACATTTTTGACATTGTGGAAGCCTGGGGTGAGTTCTTCGCGTACTGGCCAGTCTCTGCTATTCCACAAACAAAGAAAGCAAGAATGTTTGGTATAGCCTCCTTGCAAACCCAACAAAGCAATCATTTTAAAATCTCCACACACGTCCCAATTGTGGTTTTTGTATTGTGTCAAGTCCAGCAATATTTCCACAGATTCGCGATCTTCATTTATTTGAACAGAATGTGCAATTGGTATTGATGGGTATGTGTTTCCATTGTCAAGAAGAACTGCTTTCAAGCTCCGTTTTGAGCTGTCAATAAACAAGCGCCATTCTGAAGCAACCAAGCGCCATTCTATTTGAATAAGGTTTAAGGAATTAAATAGTATAATGTAGTGTGGTTTACAATTTTAAAGTTTATGAAGCTGCTCTGAAAAATCCTATGGATTTCTTGGATTTAACTTTTGGTTTCTGTTTTTGCGCTATCTTATGGCTGCAGCAGACCTTGAGCTTGGAAAATTAAAATCAAGATGGCAGCAGTACACTTATTCAGGATGCAGTTTGTTACAAGTAAAAAATCTGTCAAGTGGAAAGTACAGTTTAGAGAAAAGAGCTTGGAATGAGTTATTAAAATTGAAAATCAACAGGATTAAGCCAACCAGGAGAGGAAAGAAAGCAGGAAAGTGTTTCAGAAGACCAATTTCAGTTGTATGTACAAAGTCATCTGGTAGGCCTATAACTTTTCATCGAAAACAAAGTAACTTGAACTTAACTAATCTAATTCCAGTCCAACGTTTTCCCACTTTTAGTAAATTTCACTCCCCCTTAATTATTGGATGTTTAAATATAAGATCAATCAATAATAAATCACTTTCCTTAACTGACTTTATTTTTGACTCCAAAATTGATGTGTGTGCCCTGACTGAAACTTGGTTAGGAAGTTCAATTGATGGTCATGTGTTAAGTAACATCACTGCTAAAGGTTATGACATTTTGCATGTTCCCAGATCTCAAGGAAAGCGTGGTGGTGGTGTAGGTTTCTTATACAATGTCTCTGCCAAACTTGACAAGAGTAAAAATTTTTGCTAGCTATCAGTTTTCTCAGTTTGAACATATGGAATGTATTTCAAAGCATGGTAATATTCCAGTATTAATTTGTGTAATTTATCGACCTCCTCCCTCCATAAAGAATGGATTTAAAACAAGCATATTTTTTAATGAGTGGTTTAACTATTTGGAACAATTGTCTTTATGTAATAATGAAATTATTGTTACTGGAGATATAAATTTGCATCTTGATAATATTGGTTCAGTGGATGTTGTGCAATTTAACAATATTTCATCTACATTTGGTTTGAAACAATTGATCAATGATCCAACTCATGCAAAAGGTCACACACTAGACTTGATGTTAGTGCGATGTCATACAAACATTGTTGTTGATAAACCACTAGTCATTGATCCATGTCTGACCAATGTTCAGGGTATTTTCTCTTCTGACCATTTTGCATTAATATTAAAAACAAATCTATACAAACCACCTCGTCCCAAGAAAGAAGTAAAATTTCGCAAATGGAAGAACATTATTGATAAAGATTTTGCTTCTGATGTCTGTCTTGCTTTTCAATCTTTAAAATTGAACTGTTCTTGTGAAGAACTTGTAAAATTGTATAATTCAACTCTTAAATCTATTTCTAATGATCATGCTCCCATCTGCTCCCAATTGCTCACACTCAGAACAAATTCTCTCTGGTTTACTATGGAACTCAAGAAAGAAAAACAAATTCGAAAAAAGCTTGAACACAAATGGAGAAAAACTAAATTATCTATTCATCGAGATATTTACAAAAAACAATGCAAATATGTGAACATGTTAGTACTTAAGGCCAAGAAAAATTACTATCTTAAGCAAATCAGTGAAAGCAAAACTCCAAAACAATTCTTCAAATTTTCTAAAACATTGATGGGCAAAGATAACAGAAGTGTTCATCCAACTGGAAAGTCTGCTCAAGAAATTGCTGAATCATTTAACCAATACTTTTCAAACAAAATTAGTTTAATTAGGAATACTCTTCCATGTCTTCACCATATAACTGAAGGAACTCAGTCAGCAGATCCTTGTAACCATATTCACATTAATTTTTCATTTTCTAGTTTTCTTGAAACAGACAGGACTGAAATTCTTAACATTTTAACTGCATTATCATCTGCATCTTGTGAACTAGATCCAGTACCCTCATGGCTCCTCAAAAAGCATTCATCATTTTTTCTGTCTTTTCTGACCTCCATCGTAAACAAATCCTTGACAAGTGGTCTTGTTCCCCCAAAACTTAAACATGCCATTGTTCGTCCACACTTAAAAAAGCCTAGTTTAGACAAAGAAGAGTTCAAGAACTATCGCCCTGTGTCCAATCTATCTTTTGTGTCAAAAATATTGGAAAAAGTAGTTGGCAGACAGTTAAATGATTTCTTAAACGTGCAAAATTTATTTGATATCAATCAATCTGCTTATCGTCAACATCACTCCACAGAAACAGCTTTACTAAAAATCCATAATGATATTGCTACCGTACTTGACTGTAATCACAGCGTTGTTCTACTTTCTCTTGATCTTTCAGCTGCTTTTGATACCATTGATCACAAAATTCTTCTAAATCGTCTCAAATCAGATTTTGGCATTACAGGAATGGCACTTGAGTGGTTCTCTTCTTATCTTTATGATCGAACTCAATCTGTAGCAATTGAAAACTCAATGTCTTCTGCAACATTCCTTTCTTCTGGAGTTGCTCAGGGTTCTGTTCTCGGCCCTGTCCTGTTTTGCCTCTACATCAAACCTCTGTTTGACATCATAAAGCGACATGGGCTTTCATACCATTCATATGCTGATGATATACAATTGTATTTGCGTGTTACTGATGAAGATTCATTGTGTTGTATTAAGTCAAAATTCCAAAAATGTATGGTTGATATCTCAAATTGGATGTCTTATAATATGTTGAAACTGAATCAAGAAAAATGTGAGTTTATTGTATTTTCTCCGAAACGGTGTATTTCAAAGTTTAATGACATGACCCTTACCCTGAGTAATATCAATCTTTCTTCTTCTAACTCAATTAAATTGCTTGGTGTAACATTAAATCAACATTTGTGTTTAGAAAACTTTGTCAGTTCCACTGTCAAATCTTGCTTTTTTCATCTTAGAAATATTGGTTCCATCAGACAGTTTATTAATGTTGATGCTTGTAAAAGTTTAACTCATGCACTTGTGACGTCCAGGCTTGATTATTCAAATTCATTGTTAAATAACATTCCACATTGTACTATTTTGCGTCTTCAAAGAGTTCAGAATGCTGCTGCTCGGTTAATTACTTCAACACGTCAACGTGAGCATATCACTCCTATACTAAAATCCCTGCATTAGCTTCCAGTATTGTATCGTATTCGCTTCAAAATATGTCTATTAATTTATAAAGTTTTCCATGGTTTTGCTCCAAACTATCTGGACACTTTGCTTGTTCATTATAAACCTGCCAGAACTTTGCGTTCTCAACATCAATTGCTCTTGTGCAACCCTTCATATAAGACACAATATGGAAATCGTACCTTCCCAGTTGTTGCTGCCAGTTGCTGGAACTGTTTGCCTATTTGTGTGAAAGAAGCAGAAAATTTAAATGAATTCAAAACTCGCTTGAAAACGTTCTACTTCAATGAACATTATGACTGAAATTACCGTATTAATTATCACCATTGTCATGTACAGCGCCCAGGAGCATAGTTTGACTGTGGATGTGGCGCTATATAAATGTTGTTATTATAATTATTATTATTAAGCAACCCAAAGCAACAGATAAACCATGCAACTTGGACCACTGGGCTGCTTCATTTGCTTTTCTACTTTTTCTTACCAAATTTAACCATCTAAAATCATGCTAACACTATCAAATTTACACTGCAAACTTCATCAGTCACTAAAGTCCTTGCCTTCAACGGCTGACTAGCTAATAAACAACAAAGGCTTAGCCACTAGCCCAACTCTCCGAGAAATGTGACCAGTTGTAAACGGTAGCCACTTTAACAAGTCGAAATTCTGCCACTGAAATTGACTAGGATGAAACCGCCAACCAATCATAAGCTACGTTTTCTGTGACGTCAAAAGCGCGAAACCCGAAATTGAAAACGCGCGAAAACCATTAACTGCAACCGAAAATTTCCGAAATTGACTTCATTTTGCAATTGCATTAACTTGAGTCAAGTCAATTTATTTTGTTTCATTTATTTTGTTTCAAGTCAAGTCAATTTATTTTGTTTCATTTGCGTTCTAGAAGTAGCCTAGATTACGTCATGAATGAAACTCAGGTAAGGAGTTTAGTCACTTAGATGTTAACAGGATATATTTTAACAGAAAGTGGTGATGTAGAATTAAATTACATTATGCAGTTTGCTCAACTTAACTGCCATAAATGTTCCTTTGCCAATAGAGTAGTCGAAACTTGGAATAATTTACCATATGCTGTAGTCAATTCTAGACCATAATTTAGCATACTTGTTTTGTCAGCTATATGGCGTGCGGTTGCACTGTGTTTACTTGCTAGCGCGCATACAGTTATTATTGTTTTAGTGGTTCACTTCTATGGAAGATGGCATGAAATCCATTGAAGAATATGAAGGCAAAACAGCAACAGAACTTGTTGTTGCACAGAAACATACATATGGTATGAATGCACAGAAACTACTAAGTTCATACTGAATTTTAGGGGTTTATTTTTTTACAAATATTATAGGGTCCACGGTCCATGTACTAACTTGCGACCATCGATGTAATTGTGTCCATTTACAAATCATTTGATATGCATCTTGACTCAACGAGAAGTGCTTTCAGCAGGATTCGAGCGTTGCTGCTGTCACCACATTACGCATAGACAATCAAAACATGAAACAAATGGATTGCGCAGCATCCACTAGGTTCTTCTGAACGCAGAGTTGTCCTTTTGATGCGTTGCTCAAGCGCACATACGCCGAGAGTCCGATAGCAACGCTTGGTCTTGAGTCGGAAACTTAACCACTGAGCTAATGGGATGGACAGAGTTTTGTGGCCATGTCACCTTTTCCTGTTCATTAACATACCGGTACAGGCGGTATGTATTGCAACTAATAGCATCTTTTTCATTCTGGACACATTAATGACAAAAAATAATTTGTTATGATATTTAAAAAATAACTATCGAGTGCATTGATATGCAACATTTTTATAATGGTAATTGTTTAACATGCCAAACACAATGCTAAAATTATTGCAGAAATGTCAAATAGCAAGATTTATTGGCGAGAGGATACACCATACATTAAGTTGGAATATGTCCAGTTCAAATGTCGACCAAAAGAAGCTGAATTACAGCAAAGAACTCAGGTATATACCATACCGTTGCATGTACATAGTGCCTCACGCTTACATTACTTCAAGTATATGAAATCAACTTATCCTATGGTTTTCATAACAGGTCATGGTGACAAATCAGTGCAATGCCAAAGTTAAACTTCTGAAAATTGCTGAATTTCCTGAATATAAGGTAACTTATTAGTATAAGGTAATATTATTATATATTATAATATAACTTATTATAAGGTAACTTCCAATCCGCCTTGAGCCAGCATGGAAGCAGTACGGCTCATAAAATCACATGGAACCCTGTCAAGTAACCCATGTTGGATGCAACCTAGTTCGTACCCTGAACAGTTCATACCCTAAAAAGATCGAAAAAAAAAGCGGAAGTCGCTGATAGCGGTTTCCGCTAACTCTTACCCTAACACCAACCCTCGCTCATCGCAGTTTCCGCAGACATTTTTCCACAGTTTCCGCTCACTCTAATCATAGACTAATCTATGCTCTACCCTAACCCTCGCTGATCGCAGTTTCCGCAAACATTTTTCCGTAGTTTCTGCTAACCCTTACCCTAACTCTAACCATAGAGTGGGCTAATCTATGCTCTAACCCTCGCTGATCGCAGTTTCCGCAAACATTATTCCGCAGTTTCCGCTTACCCTAACTCTAACCATCGAGTAATCTATGCTCTCTAACCCTAATGCCCTCAACCTTGCTGATCGCAGTTTCCGCTAACCCTAATCCTCGAGTTTGTTTGCGGAAACTCCGATCAACGACTTCGGCTTTGTGCTATTAAACTGCAATCAACGATTTCGGCTTGTTTTATTTTTTCTCCCGATCTTTTCAGGGTACGAACTGAGGGTACGAACTGTTCAGGGTACGAACTAGGTTGCACCCACCCATGTTGATGCGCAATCTGCTGCAAGCGGAGATAGCGAATGATTATTATACTATTGTGTGACTTTACAAGTAGGCTATCTTCACATTCTTTCATTTCTTGTATCATTATACAGCATCTTCAACCTAAACACTAAATGATGTTGGTTGACTTCAATCAAACCGCTACTACAGTATGATATGGTAGCCTACTTTGCCACAGCTTAAATGATGATGTTCTAGCAGCACAAAAGAAAGATTTTTGTTTTTTTAATTTTACCATTCAGTTTTTTTAGTGTGCTCCACCTACTTTGCTTTTTTAAGGTGTCCAAGTCCACACAAACTTCCACAACCAAAAGGGACATAAACAAACAACTCCGAGTGGCTTTAAAAACAAACAAAGCAAGTTCAAGTACAACTGGATGTTGTATCACCTTTCCTAAAGTAGATGTACACAACCATCACTGTCAGGTGAATGTCTACAGTAAGGTTAAAGAGCATATTAAAAACGTTAAAAAGATATTGTGTCATTATAAATGTTCTATGTGATTTTCAGAACTCTACAGAAGTAAAGGAAAGTGATGATACTGAAAGTGAAAGTCATGCACTAGTACAGGTTTGTGATGTTGCAGTTGCAATATACTAGGGTCCAACAAGACCATCAACAGTTCACCAACCAATTTTCAACTATTTTACTGTTTCCAACTTCACACAATTAGTATTGCAGAACTTGAAAATAGCAAGTAAAAGGTAGCTAAAAGTTGCAGTCTGACTGACCAGGAGCTTTTATCAGAATAAAATAAACCTAAATGTGGCGAAGTACTTATAATATAGTACGGTACAAGGAAAGAAGAAAAACTGGAGCTTCGAACTATCAGCTACCTTCTACTCGCTAAACTCAGATTTGTTACATGTCTGCAGTATTTACATTTCTTCACGGTAATCTTATGCTACAGCATAAATGCTTTGATTGCTCATGGCAAAAAATGGGTAATGAAGATTTGTTCACTCGAAGCAGAAAAAACTACAAAATATTTAGCAATTGGTAGTAATTGGGGCAGCTGATTCTAAAGTGGCCCAAGTCTAAACAGTGATTTTGAGATAATTGAGTTTAGAGACTCATGCTGTGGTAGACGTTGTCGCTGAAGGTTTGCAATCTTTATTTAATCTTAATCTTCATTAGGGCATACAACCTTTATTAAAATAAACATTGCAAACCTTCAGTGGCATGGGTCTTTGAACTTGATGATCTCAAATCCACTTTTTTAACTTGGGCCACTTTAGAATCAGCTGTCCCACCATGAGTTCATAACAAAATTGGAGTGAACAATCTTGTCAAATGGTTTTGTAAGCTGCACAGTAACAACTTTGAGCACTTGCACACTTCCAATAGCATAGACAGTGAATAAATTATCTATTGTTGTAGTGGTTGGCTTCAGTTGAAGATGCCATGAGATCCATTGAAGAGTACGAAGCAAAAGCAGGAACCAAACTTTTTGTTGTTCGGAAACGAGCATACGGTGCCATGTTAATGTTAATTTTTAGTTTCATGTCATTGTAATTCACTAGTGTACTCAGTGTTGGTACGTATTCATACTGCAATAATAGCATTTTCCTAGATGACAAAGATTCTGAAAAGTTACTATGAAAAGAAATGAAATGTTACTAAAATGTTATTAATATGTTACTAAGAAATGTTACTATGCAGAAGTGTCAAATAGCAAGATTTATTGGCGAGAGAATACACCATACATCAAGTTGGAATATGTCCAGTTCAAATGTCGACCAAAAAAAGCTTCTTCACAGCAAAGCACTCAGGTAAATGCCATAACATCTGCATCTCAACCTTTCTTGACTCAGGCCCCACTCTTGTTTTGAAAAAAAAATCAGGCCCATCTCACATGTTTCAAAAGCATTTGTTTTCGCTAAGTCACTTCAATGCTTACTACACGATATGAACTATAAATGCACAAACTTGATTGAAATTTGTAACTATACTCAGTAATAACGTTAATTGGAGCCGTGTGTTTGATATATGTTACGTATTTGATTGTTACGAAGTTTACTTTAAATTAATCGATTTCAGTCTCAAATCACCACGTTTGGTGATTTCTAGTCGATTTCTCTTAACATGCAACAACACTAAACCTACATTCGACTAAATAAGATGACGGAAAATCTATCAGCTCTTGCTTTGCCAAAATACTTAAGTGAGGATTTTTTTGGGCGTTCAGAGATTCAATCAGCAGCACAAGGCAGAAAAAACCCTTTCCACGTTTAAGAAAAGTATTGATCTACAAGTGGTAGGTAAGATAAAATAATACAGCAAAACACGCCCTAACAAAAATGTTGCCATGTCCCATATTGAGAACTACTGTCATGAAATGCACATTGTGTCTCACACCTACAAACTTTTGGACTAAAATCAACTTATCCTATGATTTTCATAACAGGTCGTGATGACGGATCAGTGCAATGCCACGGTTAAACTTTTCAAAATTGCTGAATTTCCAGAATATAAGGTAACTCATCACATATGTAATGGATTGAGATTAGCTTTCAGTAGCATTTATCATAACGTTGGCAATATTACTATGTTCATGATTTTTCGTTAATTAAGCTAATTGCATTTTTTAAATCATACTCTGTTTTGACGATATGCATTCATATCACATTCCCTCTGTTTTTGTTAAGGTATCTACACAAACTTCCACGACCAAATGGGACATGAGCAAACAACTGCAAATAATATTAAAAGGAAATACAACAAGGCTAAGCTCGACTGGATGCTGTGTTACCTTTCCTAATCTAAATGAACACAACCATCCATGTCAGGTGAATGTCCGCAGTGAGGTTGAAAAAGAGCGTATAGGGAAATATGTTGAGTCATCACTAGGGCCATTTTAATTTTGACGTAAAAATTTTTTTTTTACTTTATTTTGTAACGAAATTGGTCATTTGCAGAGGGCACAGTTCTTCCTTGAATTGATATCAGTTACCCAAACGTAATATTTTGTTGAAAATTCAAGGTGTTTTATGGATTATAAAAAGTGCTTCGTGTTTTTTGGTGATAGGAAAATCTCGACAACCCTGTCTAACTTTTGCTGAAGATGATTTAGCTTGCTTACGCATTTTTGTATTACAGAATGTCAGTAGGCTATTCCTAAAATCCAAACTGTTGTTCTTCGAAAAGACCACGTTTGTGAAGAAGGGGTGTTTTTTAAAAATTATTTAAATACGTAACAATGAATAAACAAGGGACAATTTGCGATAAAATGTACTGCTGATCTAAGTGGGCATTGTGACATATTTCCTATTTTATGGGTTAGTATGGTTTCATTGTTTCGCAGTTCTTGATTTACAATGCTTCCACGAGGATTTTGACAAAAATTACTCTCAAAAAACACAAAAAGATTGTCAAAAGTCATAATTTGACAAATTTTGGCTTTATTCAAAATTTTAACCTATAAACTTCTTAGAAACAGCCCCCCCCCTAGGTGCTGAAAACAACTTTACTCTTTGATTCGTGGATAAACGAGGTCCTAAAAATTTTTGACTTTTGCGGACTCTAGTCATCACAAATGTTTTTTTTTGTAACTTTCAGAACTCTACACAAGTAAACGAAAGCTACGATACTCCTGAACGTGACGCGTTTGTTCGGGTTTGTATTTACAACGATGCATTGTGTACATGAAACTCAATACCATCACAACGTCTTCAAAGTCAACTTAGCCCAGCATCTTGTGATTTTGTATTGTTGATCACGTAGCTACTTTAAGTGTATCTTGTGTCCACTATAGGTTAGCATTGCCAATTCGTATTAAATATCTTCCAGCAGAACTTATCTTCATTTGATGAGGTTCAATCTTCTGTGCTGCAATTTGAAACCTCCACCTCCACCAAGTTCATCACATGCAGAAAAACTATTTGTGGTAAAACTTAGCATGAGTGTGTAGTTTTTCAGTTTCTTTTTCGGCAGTAAGAACTAAGAAGGCAGTTCAGTTTACATCACCTTTTCCATATGATTGTTGTCATGTGCGTTTTGTTGCAACAAATCCTTTAAATGTTGTGTATGTATTGTTGATAGATATTGCAAAGAGTCGTATTCAATGGGATCTTTCATCTGATACACCGTACATCAATTCCAGAAGTGTTACATTGATGTGCCAGCATGGAAAAGACTACAACAAAGTGCAGAATGATAGAAAACGAGAGTTGACGGTTTCCCAAGCAGTACGCTACTTTTCTGGATACTTGTGTTCAATAATTCAGTGCAGATATGGCTTTGCATTAATTGAAGAGAAATAAAGCACTGTAACGTTATTTCCTCAGCATTTATTACTTTCTTGTCAAGCTTTATTGTGATTCCTTTATGTATGATATTGTATGGGTTGTCCCCAGTGGCGTATTCTCCATGCATGCAGTGGCACTGCATGCCTTGCTATTCTGATGGCAACTTTGTTGACCCTGGCAACCTTGCATGCTGAGGGGAGATCAGTATGCGTTGATAATACAATTTGCCTATTCGCCGCTCTTTTACTACAGTAGCGCAAATGGGACCAAGGCATGCTGATTTGAAATTGCATGCAAAACAAAAATCACTATGTGGGGATATTCCCATTACAAAACGTGTAAGTTATTTCTGGCACGAGTAGGCCTAGCGTGTTCGTTCTTAGAGTAATTTTCATGTGGGGGCATGCCCCCAGACACCCCTACACTGGCTATGACCCTCCCTCCATTGCATGACTAGGAAAATCAACCAGGATACTCCACTGGTTGTTCCACTTAGCAGTAAAAGTAATATCAATTGAGTGGAGAGTTCTTCAAATGTCGTATAAAAATTTTCAGGTTCATTGAAGTGTGAACAGTTATGCGATTCATGTTTTCACAGCTATCAGATCACAACATTTCCCGTAGGAACCTGTGCCCGCAAGGCTCAAAGAAGTTCAATTGCTCAGCACGCATTCATGCTAAGGAAGTTACAAAGTTTCCTGAGTTTGCGGTAAGCAGGGTTGATCGGTTTAAACCGCCTGGTTAAAACCGGTTAAAACCTGGTTTAAACCGGGCAGTTTTGACCACCTATTACTGGTCAAAACCCCTTTAGTGTATGACTCAAGTAGCTTTTCAATTGAATTAAAAATATTACCCTCCATGTTTAGTAATGATGTTCAACTATATTTTGTTTTGATCAACAATAACCTAAATGCTGGATTTGGAACAAAAAATATTCAATTTCTCTGTTTATTTTTAATATTTCAATCAGTTGGTTACCGTATTTTGCTGACCATAAAGCGCATCCGATTATAAGGCGCACTGTCAATAAATTGCTTTGATTAGTTGTTTGTTCAGACATACGGGTATTTTAATTATTGAGAAAATTCAAATTCTAAAAATAAGTTTCTGATGAACCAAAAAATGCTTGGTAGAACGATGAACAATTAGCACAGCCAACTGAAGTACAAGAATTTATTCGAAAATTTTTTTTTTATGAAAAACATTTGCCATTAAATTTTGCCTGACAGGTCGGTATTGGCGGCAATTAATGAAAGTTCAGGCGGCCATGGCCGCCAGCTATTTCGAGGCCTGCATATCAAAACGGTCACAACTACTTTTATATTTCCTAAATAGCCCAGGTAGCCGACCATTCACTACATAAAAATATTTTTTTGGGTTTTGACCAGTTTAAACCTAGTTTTGACCGGTTAAAACCAGGTTTAAACCGCTTAGTGGTCAAAACCAGTTTTGACCACTTAGAGATCAACCCTGGCGGTAAGTGACATCAAACAGTAGGCTTATTAATATTGGCGACGCTTGTACTTGACATTTTGCTATATCAACCATTGTTTTACAAAGAAGATTTTATTTTTGCTTCAGATTTCTTCATTTCTTGTCTCTGCATCACGCCGTGACATTTGTGAACGCCTCAAACATGCGTTAGCCGGTGATGCTCAAAATGTCAAAAAAGAGGTTTACTGGAGCATCAAATTTCCTGATCGCCATGACCACAGTGGCCATGTTGTCGGAGAGGTTGGTTTACATAATTGCATGACGTGATCGGCTTTTTGGTTATGATGAAGTAACAGGTACTTTGTGCGTTAACCATCAACTTTGTTGCAGAATGCAGGGCCTCTTCAAAGAATTGATGGAAGGCTAATTGGTAAAATACATGAAATGGTGGCGGACGGAATATGTAGCATTCCAGAACTTCAACGTGGTCTGAAGTCGTACGTTAAACATGTACTGTTTCAAGATGTTGAAATGCCCCTTGAAACTAATCGGCGGTATAATCCCACCAAAAAGGACATCCAGAATCACTTTTTTGGTGCATATACGAAGCAAAAGGTATCCAAAATGGATCAGGAAAATTTGCACGTTTTAGTTGAAGAGTGGAAGAAAACATGCGGGCCTCACGACAATATATTGTTTCGACCCTACGTTGCAGGGGGTTCACAGTCGATTAGCACCAATTCTGATGGACTTCCTGTGATGCAATGCGCCCAGAGTTTGTTATTTGTTCACCAAATGGGTTGGCAAAGACGATTGTTGCATCGTTACGGCCAAGGCACTTGCCTTTTGGATGCAACTTACAAGACGTCCAAGTATTCCCTTCCTCTATTTTTTCTTTGTGTCAAAACGAATGTTGGTTACCAGGTTGTTGCTACATTTATCATTCAAAATGAACAAGCTTCGGATATAGCGGAAGCGCTTTCTGTTCTAAAAGGGTGGTCGGAAGACTGGAATCCTTCGTTTTTTATGACCGACAAATGTGAGGCGGAAATCAAGGCCATCGAAAGCGTTTTTTCAAGTTAGTGAATTGCATTCACATTTTCATTACTTGTGTGTGTGTGCTGTTTCCATTGCTCATGCGTTTGTATCGTCACTGCTAACTTGTTACTGCACTTTACCGCTCAGTGCCAACAATTTCTTGTTTCGCAGATTGCTCCGTTTTACTCTGTGCCTTTCATCGCGAACAAGCCTGGGAAAGGTGGATGAGGAAAAGTGACAATGGCGTTCGTGATGACAAAGCAATTGTACTGACATACTTGCGAGCACTAGCAAGAGCTGAGAGCGAACAGTCTTTCGAAAAAACATTAATGGAGTTGAAGGACAGCAATTGTTGGGTCAGCAATTCGAAACTCCGGAATTATATTGAAAATGTTTGGCTTACAGAAAAGAAGGTTGGTGTGCAATTGAAACCACCCTAAATGCAAATAAATAGTAGGCTAGTTCAATGAAATAATAAACTTGTTTATGGTGGGTTTCAGCGTTGGGTGTGGTTTTACCGTTCTGACAAGGTCAGCATCACGTTTCACACCAACAATGGAGTAGAGCGACAGAACAGGACTCTGAAGGAATACATCAGCACCAGAAGAGATAAGTCGTTATCTGCTCTTGTAACGCTTCTCCACAAGGAATTTCTCCCTGACAACAAACGTCGGTTAGTGACTTTCTAGACTCTAGAGTAACCCTTGAATGTTGTCACTTTCTGCATGTTTGTCTGCTGTTAATAATTCTGTTATCTTTGCAAATGTTTAGCTACGAACTTTGCAATGTTTAGCTACGAACTTTGCAATGTTTAGCTACGAACTTTGCAATGTTTAGGTAATGTTGGTAATGTTTAGGTAATGTTCTTTGCAATGTTTAGGTACGAACAAGAAAACATGTTCTCGTCGGAATTTTATCGGTCTTATAACTCTTCGATTCCCGATTACCTGAAAAATCGGCCCAAACATTTCATTCACGATTGTTTGAATCGTATTATTTCATCACAAGACGTCACCGCCAGCTCCATTGTTCAAGATGGAGATACGTTTGTTGTGAAAAGCACTTCATCAGAAGTATGCTACAGAACAACCTTTGGCAGTTTCAACTGTGCGCCAAACTGCACATGCCAAAATTTTCAACTCAATTTTCTTCCTTGCAAACATATGTTTGCCATTATTCATAATGTGGCAAATGTCCGTTGGGAATCCTTCCCAACGTGGTACACCAAATCTGTGTTTATTGTGCTCGATCCCGACGTGGTTGGTAAGTTAGCGGTGCCTTGCCCATCAGATTCTCCAGAAAGTGTTGTACAACCGTCTTTCGAATTTTCCAGCAATGTTGAATCCATAAACCACGACGCCCCTGGACCCAGCAATGAATCACCTACCACACCCATGATATCTATGCGGGATGTTAATGCAACGGTAGATCGGGTGCGTAATGTTCTGTATCGTGTTCACGATCACAACGACCACGCATTTATAAATGATGCAGTCGCTCGGATAGATGCAGTAACAGCTGATGCTCTATCAATCTGTCAAGACGCTGGATTGACAATCGGAAGGGAGGATAATCGGCCTAAATCTCTGAAGGCAAAACGAAAGCGCGGATCGGATAGAAATGTTGCGTGTGATCCACTGCCACAAAAACGTGCGAAACCAAACCCCTACGCTCACCGTTATGGAGAGCATGCAGATGCAATGAGGGCTGCTTATGGTGCAACATCTCTGGACGCAATGAGGAAAGCAACTACATAGAATTGACTTGTTTGCAATCAAACCAGGCGACAATGAGCGACTGGCACTCGCGACACTCCCCTATTCAGGGATAATATGCGTGTCTGTGACCGCAGGGGACCTGGAGCCGAGTTGTTTTGCACGTTGCAAGCACAGCACTTGTTTGAAAACTGTAATACTGAACTTTCATTTTGAACAGTTCTGTGACCTTCACACCAAGTTGATTTTTTCAGTTGCTAACACGGCCACAAATCTCAGCACGTATGTATGTTTAGTGTTAAATAACAGCCTAATAGAAAGTGTTGTGGATTGAATTTGCTAGTTCAAATATATTGATTCCGGTGCCCAAAGCCTCAAATGAATTCACAAATAGCGCAATTGCTAACGATGACATATTAAATATTGAGGAAGTTAATGCAGACAAATGCCAGGTCTCATCTACTGTAGGCAACGAGAGGAGAGACACATGGATGATGATCTGGCCTAACAATAGTGGAAGTACCACAGTGTATTGAATATTTACACAACGTACAGGTACAAAAAGTTGAGCCAGGATTTAGACCAGGGGTTTCCAACCTTTTTACGATCTCGTATCACTTGGTCGCTCTGTACTGCCAAGCGTACCACTTCTTGCAGAACAACTAATTTAATCGAATAATATTTTATTCAGAAGAATATTATTGGCTTACAAAAATAACCCTAAAGCACCACAACTAAATTTAATGAGATTTTTGTTTACTGTCAACCAATTGGTCGATGCCCGGTGTAAATTTGCTAACAGCGCATCAAAAGTCATTTCCGGGCGCACCTAGTCGGTTTCGTTTTTTTGACTTGATGTTCATCATAACTGAAAATCGCTGCTCGCATTCCCACGTGGAAGCGAAAATCAGTAGCTGTGGAACAGCATGGGAAGCTAGCGTTGAATATGAAGAGGCCATACTGAGTCAGAAGTTCATTGGAGAACATTCCTTGTAACTGTTATTGAACATTTTATTCCGATCTAGTTTTAGCTTACAACTAGCATTATTCCACGCTATTTGTAGCTTAAGCTATAAAACAGTAGATGATATCTATCAAGAGCAATCGTTTTTTGTAAACAAAATCAGATGAACAAAATATAAAGTTGTGAATCCACGTTTTTGTGAAAAAAAACGGAAGCTACCCGCGTGCCACCGGAAAAACCTTCTCGTACCACAGGTTGGCAACCCCTGATTTAGACAAAGGCAGTTGGAGTTAATTGAGCTAAACTGTTAAATCTTGCCGCAGACTAACACTTTTCAGCTCGAAATATGTTTGATTAAAGTAATTGCATAAAGTTATTGGTATTTGTAGTACCGAACAGGCAGTTTCAGTGTTTAAATTTGACCTATATCGATGCAAATGCGACGCAATTTGACATAATAGCGACGACTTTAACCTCAAGCCTGTACAATGCGGATTTGACCATGCGTTGTGATTCTGAGTGACATTTAGAAACATTTGTTTGCGACTTGACACATAAAAATACAAACCTGAAGTGCTATACAAAAAACGAAAGCATATTCGGAATCAACGAAGAAAATTGATCTCAAAAAGTTTATTTGTGCTATTGGTACGATATGCAGCAGTTTTGGAACAACTCTACTGCTGATTGCTGAAATTCTGTAATTCGACATTATTGTTGGATCTGTGAATGATCAGCTGTGAATCAAGCGCACTCGTGCAGACATTTTGTTCACGTAATGACGTCACAGGTAACGTAGCTTGTGATTGGTTGGCGGTTTCATCCTAGTCAATTTCAGTGGCAGAATTTCGACTTGTTAAAGTGGCTACCGTTGTAAACCGCCAAAGTTTTGACCAATCACGTGTTCAAAAAATTTTCACGTTGCAAGTTTATAGCTCTTTAGCAGTGTCTAGCGAGTGATGAAAAGCAATAATAAATGATTTAGGCAGGATGTGTGATATCGAACAGCACTTTAAAGAAAATTATAATCTCAATTAATGCGCAATATTTTGACTAATTTTCAAGTATAACTAAAAATATCTTCCAAACCATTGACACTAGACAAAAACTAGCACCAAATTCGGCATCAGAGCAGGGTTACCAGATTGGCCTTTTTAAGGCCAAATTTCTCGAGTTTGGCTTTTTTTAAAGCCGTTTGGCCTTAGAAATTATACGTTTGGCCTTTTTCTAGATTTGGCCTTAAATTTGGCCTTTTTTAAATTTAATCTTTAAAATGCATAATAATCAATATTTCTCATATATCGTAACTTTACCAGATGAAAACCGTATTCACCATTGTTCAATACATGTTCTATACTTGTTAAATACTTGTAATGTGACGCCGAGTCAGACTGCGCTCCCCTCTAAGCCAGCCAGTGGTGCCAGATGTCACCACTGTAGCGGATTAAAACTTATCTGCTACAGTCCTCTTATTATATACATATACTTGCTACTTTCAGAATTATTTTTGCTATAATTTATTAAAATCCGCTATAAGTCATAAGATATCGATAAATATGAATGTTATAGACATTATTTTGGAATTATAATGTTAACGCTCAAAAGTAGGTGGCCTACACAGAAATGTAACGACTATCGTGTTCACTTTTCAGTTCAATTTATTTTTGTTTTGTTGGCAAAAAAGAAAAAAACAAAAATATACAAAAACACAATAAACACAAATAATTCGCACAACAAGGATGGCAGCGAAAGACCAAAAGGTCACTAAAGTCAGCTGCATTTTCGATCGATCGGTAGTCCAACACAACCGCTGGCTTGCCAGCAGAGCATGCTTTCAGAAATTCAGTTGTTGAGCAATACAAGTGATTTGTGGTTGCGCAATTGAGTGCGTTTCAAATTACCATTATTGTGATGTTATAAATAAATTTGTGATGAGCAAATATATTATTGATCATAGACTTGTTACAAAAGAATCTTTTTTTAATAATTACTGTAGTAATGTTCACTTAATTCATTTCACTTAATTCAGTTCACATACATCATTCATTCATTTATTTTTAGTCATTAACGCGTCCGGGACGAAAAAGATACTAACTAAGTATAGTAACTACAATAGTCGATATAGGCCTACCAGGACGTTAATGAACGGGAAATGGTGGCAAAACCTTGAAAGGTTTAAAACGTGCCTGAATAGTAAATCATGTAGTATAGCCTAGCCTGTATGTCTGTAGTTAGCACGGCCAAAAAACCCAAAAAACAAACAGAAGCACACATGTAGCAATAAATGATAGCCTAATGAAAAGTGTTGTGGTTCGCATTTGCCAGTTTCAATATTAATGTGGATGAGCAGTCATCATAATAAAAATAGGATGGAGAAAGAAAACCAGACATAAAAGAAACCCATCCTTAAGCAAAAGCCCGTTTCGATGCGGCCCAGGAGAGCAAAGTGTTGAGCTCTTCCCATGGTCAGACTGCACATCACGCAGTAGCCTACGACGATTGAGGAATTTAGACGACATGAACATAAATTATTCAATTATGACGATATGAATTTAGCTTTATTTACTGACAACATTTTAATATTGATTGCCTTCATATTTGACCTTCTTATGAAAAGTGTTCAGGTCTGTTCGACACTACAGTAAGACTCTTTCCTGTTGGACCATTCCTTTCATACCTTGCTAAGGTATTGCCTTTGTAGCGGACGTCGAGTGGTCTAAACATCCTCCCATACCTAGCTGTAGCTGCTACAGCAACATCCCGGGTACTAGCGTGTAGTGGGGATAATCTTGAGAACAATACCTTGCTTTTTTTGCGAGTAAGAGTTTATTACAAAGAAATGAATGAACTTCCACGTCGGAACGTTGTAGCCAAATAATGCCTTGAATTCAAATAGAACGAGCTAAACTAATTCAGAACATGAAAAACTACACTACAACCATAATTAAACTAACACCGTGACTTTCGAAAAAGGCATCCGTGACAAACTGACTGAGAAAATAAGGCACCACACAACTAGCCGACAGAAACCATACTGGAAACTCACAAACTGACTGTGTTTATTTAACGCTGAACGAATGATTTAAAGGGGCTTATTGCTTCAAGCAATGCAGCATGCAGGGCCGTCGCCAGACCGCAGAGCAAGGGGGTTCAACTGTTTTTAGGGAGGGCCGAAAAATTTTAAATGGGCAAAATCATTATAATTGTGGCTGTTGCTCGAGAATGTTGGGATTTTGCTAGGGGGCAATTTTTTTTCAGGGGGGCGAGGTCCTCCTGGCCCCCGGCTGGCTACGGGCCTGGCAGCATGTGTCAAATGCGCAACACCTACAACAACGTAAAACTACATATGTAAAATCAAACCCTAATAAGTGGTGAAAATTCCGAGGAAACGCCCTAATTTTCAGCCAGCGTTTCAAATTCCTACCAAGCACAAATTTCACAACGGCAATTAGACTGTCTAAAGCAAACATGAAACAAGACCGCAGGCGCTAGGCCTACACCTCCTAAGAAAATTTTCCATTGATTTTTCTTGTATTATTTTGGCATTAAGACCTTTTCACAGTCTGACAACCCTAATTACAATGCTTATTTTATCTTGTTTAAGTTTGGCTTATTTTTGGCCTTTTTTCTACCTATTTGGCCTCAATTTGGCCTTTTTTCTTGTTGAGTTTGGCCTTTTTTTCAAATTTCAGTCTGGCAACCCTGCATCAGAGACCTCAAAAACATATAGAAACACTGAATAAAATAGATAAACAAAAAATTGTTGTCTTAATTATCAGTGGTTGACAAGTTTGTTAGGCATTATAGAACATTTTCAGGCATTGTCGAACATTTTCAGGTGTTGTCGAGCATTTTCAGGGGTTGTCAGGCATTGTACAGTAGCTATACTTTCAGGCATTGTCTATAATCTAAAGGCATTGTCTAGGATTTCCAGGCATTGTCGATCATTATCAGTGGTTGACAGATTTTTCAGTCATGATAGAACATTTTCAGGCATTGTCGAACATTTTCAGGGGTTGTCGAGCATTTTCAGGGGTTGTCAGGCATTGTAGAGTAGCTACTTTCAGGCATTGTTGGGAATTTCCAGGCATTGTCTAGGATTTCCAGGCATTGTTGATCATTATCAATGGTTGACAGGTTTGTCAGGCATTATAGAACATTTTCAGGCATTGTCGAACATTTTCAGGGGTTGTCGAGCATTTTCAGGGGTTGTCAGGCATTGTAGAGTAGCTACTTTCAGGCATTGTTGGGAAATTCCAGGCATTGTCTAGGATTTCCAGGCATTGTCAATCATTTTATCAGTGGTTGACAAGTTTGTTAGTCATTATAGAACATTTTCAGGCATTGTCGAACATTTTCAGGGGTTGTCGAGCATTTTCAGGGGTTGTCAGGCATTGTAGAGTAGCTACTTTCAGGCATTGTCTATAATTTAAAGGCATTGTCTAGGATTTCCAGGCATTGTCGATCATTATCAGTGATTGACAAATTTATCAGTGATTGCCTACAATGCTTGACATTTTCAGGCATTGTCGAACATATTCAGGGGTTGTCGAGCATTTTCAGGGGTTGTTAGGCATTGTAGAGTAGCTACTTTCAGGCATTGTTGGTAATTTCAAGGCATTGTCTAGGATTTCCAGGCATTGTTGATCATTATCAATGGTTGACAGGCTTGTTAGGCATTGTCGGAAATTTTCAAGTATTGTCGAACATATTCAGGGGTTGTCGAGCATTTTCAGGAGTCAGGGGTTCTCAGGCATTATAAAGTAAGTTACTTTAGATTCTTTCTGGCAGGCATTGTAGGACATCTTCAGCCATTGTCTAGGATTTCCAGGCATTGTCGAACATATTCAGTGGTTGATAGGTTTATTAGGCATTGTCGAATGTTTTCTTGGGTTGTCGATCATTACCAGGTTTTGACAGGTTTGTCAGGCATTGTCGATGTTACACACTATCCACAATACACAGCAAAAAAACAAACATTAACACATGTTTTTGATAACAAACAGTCATACAAGAAAGAAAAACATTCCTAAAAAGCATGTTTTTCATCAATATTCCGGAAAGAAAAATTCTCGATCGACTCAGATAATTTGATTGGTAGATAAATCCAGTCAGAGCTTTAGTAAGTATAGAAACAAAATATCCATTGCTGAAAAATAAAAATGGTTTTTGATGACTTTGAATTTCGATTTAGTGTTTTTCATGAAATCGAAGAAATAGTCGACTACGTCTCATACCCGTTCAAGTCGGATTTAATTGTGTCTACTCTCTACTAATTTCTCTCAAAATAAATGAAATATTTTTGTTGGAAACAGGTACGTAGATACAATTGAAGTGGAAATGTAGACATTGAAGGTTCGAGCATCCGAAGATGATTTCTGGTGGTTTGTTGTTGATGCAAAATAGTGCAATATCAAAAGATGTGCGGAACACATCCATTCTTGTTTTGGTTCAACTTATTTATGTCAATCTGCATTTTCATTTGTGAACGTAATCAAAACAAAGCAACGTGCTGTGCTAACCGACCGCCACCTGGATGATTGCTTTAGACAGCTTATGTCCTGATAACGGCAAGCTGAAGTACCTACAACATGATGACTCTAATATCTCACTGACTCATTAGAAGAAATTTAAAGTAAATTTAGTTGTAGAACATAATTATTCTTTTCGTGTTTTATTGTAAAGAACCAAATTAACTGAAACATGAATAGATTGCTCTGTGCTGACAAATGTGACGATGGTGAATGTGTGATAAATGTAAATGTATTTACAGTAAAGGTGTCACTGGAAAAAAATTGTTTAGTGACTTTATCACCGACCGGTCGATCGCTAGTGATTAAGAAATTTTCCAGTCAATCACAATCGATGAGAAGTTGGCCATCCCTGGCCTAGTGTATAACAGGAGCAGAATTGTAATAACTGCTTCCGAAGTTTGCTTATATCTTCTTCAACAGGAATCCAAAAACAGTCAAGTGGTATAGCGTATTGAAACAACTTTAATCCTTGAGTTCCGTCATTTCAACAAAGACAACCTGACGAACCTTGCCTCGGAATTTTAGTATGAGGCTCAAATGAAACTTAAGCGTAATCTTTTTGTTCTTCAATAATGGTGAAAACGTCTGCCCTGAATGGCCTGTGGATAAATATCATACTTTAGTAAAATAAACAAAAAAAAAACAGCAAGATCAAACAAAAAGTAATTTTTTAATTTTTGGAGTAGGTTATGTAACTATATGTGCTTGAGCAATGTAGGCTACTTCAAGGCAGTTCTCCATATTCAAATCTGGAAAACAAACAGTAGGCCCATAAAGAACTAACTTCATAGGACCTCCGACCGACAATTTATGCTGACGTCTGAAAATCAAATCATCCTCTCAAATCACTAGTCTGCCTTCAAATTGCGAGTCGCTTTTTTAAAAGTATGTTCAGATTGCGGTCCGTCCCGATAGCTCAGTTGGTTAAACGCCCCCCCCCCCTTATGCACGAGAGAAACCGCAAGGTTCTCTGATTCAGCTCACAAGGTGTACGTACGAGGACATACCCCCCTTGTCCCATTGGTCATGTATGTAAGTAACCTATGGAACAATTGACTGACACTTTTTAATGATAAAATAAAGACAGTAAAGAATATTACATTCGTCACTGTTTTGATTTCATGTTTTGATTTTCATGTTCCAAACTAAAAGAATTAGATAGTTTCGCAAAAAAAAATTATTTTTCACTGCATGAAAAGTCTTAGAAAAATTTTTGAAAAATTTTTTTGAAAAGACAATTTTATTCAATAATGTTCACTTTTAGTACGTAAAAAAACTTTCTTAGACAATTTTTAATGACGTTAGTTCCAAACTAAAAGAATTAGATAGTTTCGCAAAAAAAAATTATTTTTCACTGTATGAAATGTCTTGGAAAAATTTTTTTGAAAAGACAATTTTTTTTCAATAATGTTCATTTTTAGTACGTAAAAAATCTTTCTTAGACAATTTTTAATGACGTTAGTTCCAAACTAAAAGAATTAGATAGTTTCGCAAAAAAAAATTATTTTTCACTGTATGAAATGTCTTAGAAAAACTTTTGAAAAATTTTTTTGAAAAGACAATTTTTTTTCAATAATGTTCACTTTTAGTACGTAAAAAAACTTTCTTAGACAATTTTTAATGACGTTAATTCCAAACTAAAAGAATTAGATAGTTTCGCAAAAAAAATTATTTTTCACTGTATAAAGTGTCTTGGAAAAATTTTTTTGAAAAGACAATTTTTTTTCAATAATGTTCATTTTTAGTACGTAAAAAAACTTTCTTAGACAATTTTTAATGACGTTAGTTCCAAACTAAAAGAATTAGATAGTTTCGCAAAAAAAAATTATTTTTCACTGTATGAAATGTCTTAGAAAAATTTTTGAATAAATTTTTTGAAAAGACAATTTTTTTTCAATAATGTTCACTTTTAGTACGTAAAAAAACATTCTTAGACAATTTTTAATGACGTTAGTTCCAAACTAAACGAATTAGATAGTTTCGCAAAAAAAAATTATTTTTCATTGTATGAAATGTCTTAGAAAAATTTTTGAATAAATTGTTTAAAAAGACAATTTTTTTTCAATAATGTTCACGTTTAGTACGTAAAAAAACTTTCTTAGACAATTTTTAATGACGTTAGTTCCAAACTAAAAGAATTAGATAGTTTCGCAAAAAAAATTATTTTTCACTGTATGAAATGTCTTAGAAAAATTTTTGAAAATTTTTTTTTAAAAGACAATTTTTTTTCAATAATGTTCACTTTTAGTACGTAAAAAAACTTTCTTAGACAATTTTTAATGACGTTAGTTCCAAACTAAAAGAATTAGATAGTTTCGCAAAAAAAAATTATTTTTTACTGTATGAAATGTCTTGGAAAAATTGTTTGAAAAAACAATTTTTTTTCAATAATGTTCATTTTTAGTACGTAAAAAAACTTTTTTAGACAATTTTTAACGACGTTAGTTCCAAACTAAAAGAATTAGATAGTTTCGCAAAAAAAAATTATTTTTCACTGTATGAAATGTCTTGGAAAAATTTTTTTGAAAAGACAATTTTTTACAATAATGTTCACTTTTAGTACGTAAAAAAACTTTCTTAGACAATTTTTAATGACGTTAGTTCCAAACTAAAAGAATTAGATAGTTATCGCAAAAAAAATTATTTTTCACTGTATGAAATGTCTTGGAAAAATTTTTTGAAAAGACAATTTTTTTTCAATAATGTTCATTTTTAGTACGTAAAAAAACTTTCTTAGACAATTTTTAATGACGTTAGTTCCAAACTAAAAGAATTAGATAGTTTCGCAAAAAAAAATTATTTTTCACTGTATGAAATGTCTTGGAATAATTTTTTTGAAAAGACAATTTTTTTCAATAATGTTCACTTTCAGTACGTAAAAAAACTTTCTTAGACAATTTTTAATGACGTTAGTTCCAAACTAAAAAAATTAGATAGTTTCGCAAAAAAAAATTTGTTTTCACTGTATGAAATGTCTTAGAAAAAGTTTTGAAATATTTTTTTTAAAGGACAATTTTTTTTCAATAATGTTCACTTTTAGTACGTAAAAAAACTTTCTTAGACAATTTTTAATGACGTTAGTTCCAAACTAAAAGAATTAGATAGTTTCGCAAAAAAAATTATTTTTCACTGTATGAAATGTCTTAGAAAAATTTTTGAAAAATTTTTTTGAAAAGACAATTTTTTTTCAATAATGTTCACTTTTAGTACGTAAAAAAACTTTCTTAGACAATTTTTAATGACGTTAGTTCCAAACTAAAAGAATTAGATAGTTTCGCAAAAAAAAATTATTTTTCACTGTATGAAATGTCTTGGAATAATTTTTTTGAAAAGACAATTTTTTTCAATAATGTTCACTTTTAGTACGTAAAAAAACTTTCTTAGACAATTTTTAATGACGTTAGTTCCAAACTAAAAGAATTAGATAGTTTCGCAAAAAAAATTTTTTTTTACTGAATGAAATGTCTTAGAAAAATTTTTGAAAAGTTTTTTTGAAGACAATTTTTTTTCAATAATGTTCACTTTTAGTACGTAAAAAAACTTTCTTAGACAATTTTTAATGACGTTAGTTCCAAACTAAAAGAATTAGATAGTTTCGCAAAAAAAAATTATTTTTCACTGTATGAAATGTCTTGGAATAATTTTTTTGAAAAGACAATTTTTTTCAATAATGTTCACTTTTAGTACGTAGAAAAACTTTCTTAGACAATTTTTAATGACGTTAGTTCCAAACTAAAAGAATTGGATAGTTTCGCAAAAAAAAATTATTTTTCACTGTATGAAATGTCTTGGAATAATTTTTTTGAAAAGACAATTTTTTTCAATAATGTTCACTTTTAGTACGTAAAAAAACTTTCTTAGACAATTTTTAATGACGTTAGTTCCAAACTAAAAGAATTAGATAGTTTCGCAAAAAAAAATTATTTTTCACTGTATGAAATGTCTTAGAAAAATCTTTGAAAAATTTTTTTGAAAAGACAATTTTTTTTCAATAATGTTCACTTTTAGTACGTAAAAAAACTTTCTTAGACAATTTTTAATGACGTTAGTTCCAAACTAAAAGAATTAGATAGTTTCGCAAAAAAAAATTATTTTTCACTGTATGAAATGTCTTGGAATAATTTTTTTGAAAAGACAATTTTTTTCAATAATGTTCACTTTTAGTACGTAAAAAAACTTTCTTAGACAATTTTTAATGACGTTAATTCCAAACTAAAAGAATTAGATAGTTTCGCAAAAAAAAATTATTTTTCACTGTATGAAATGTCTTGGAAAAACTTTTGAAAAATTTTTTTGAAAAGACAATTTTTTTTCAATAATGTTCACTTTTAGTACGTAAAAAAACTTTCTTAGACAATTTTTAATGACGTTAATTCCAAACTAAAAGAATTAGATAGTTTCGCAAAAAAAATTATTTTTCACTGTATAAAGTGTCTTGGAAAAATTTTTTTGAAAAGACAATTTTTTTTCAATAATGTTCATTTTTAGTACGTAAAAAAACTTTCTTAGACAATTTTTAATGACGTTAGTTCCAAACTAAAAGAATTAGATAGTTTCGCAAAAAAAAATTATTTTTCACTGTATGAAATGTCTTAGAAAAATTTTTGAAATAATTTTTTTAAAGGACAATTTTTTTTCAATAATGTTCACTCTTAGTACGTAAAAAAACTTTCTTAGACAATTTTTAATGACGTTAGTTCCAAACTAAAAGAATTAGATAGTTTCGCAAAAAAAATTATTTTTCACTGTATGAAATGTCTTAGAAAAATTTTTGAAAAATTTTTTTGAAAAGACAATTTTTTTTCAATAATGTTCACTTTTAGTACGTAAAAAAACTTTCTTAGACAATTTTTAATGACGTTAGTTCCAAACTAAAAGAATTAGATAGTTTCGCAAAAAAAAATTATTTTTCACTGTATGAAATGTCTTGGAAAAATTTTTTTGAAAAGACAATTTTTTTCAATAATGTTCACTTTTAGTACGTAAAAAAACTTTCTTAGACAATTTTTAATGACGTTAGTTCCAAACTAAAAGAATTAGATAGTTTCGCAAAAAAAAATTTTTTTTACTGAATGAAATGTCTTAGAAAAATTTTTGAAAAGTTTTTTTGAAGACAATTTTTTTTCAATAATGTTCACTTTTAGTACGTAAAAAAACTTTCTTAGACAATTTTTAATGACGTTAGTTCCAAACTAAAAGAATTAGATAGTTTCGCAAAAAAAAATTATTTTTCACTGTATGAAATGTCTTGGAATAATTTTTTTGAAAAGACAATTTTTTTCAATAATGTTCACTTTTAGTACGTAGAAAAACTTTCTTAGACAATTTTTAATGACGTTAGTTCCAAACTAAAAGAATTGGATAGTTTCGCAAAAAAAAATTATTTTTCACTGTATGAAATGTCTTGGAATAATTTTTTTGAAAAGACAATTTTTTTCAATAATGTTCACTTTTAGTACGTAAAAAAACTTTCTTAGACAATTTTTAATGACGTTAGTTCCAAACTAAAAGAATTAGATAGTTTCGCAAAAAAAAATTATTTTTCACTGTATGAAATGTCTTGGAATAATTTTTTTGAAAAGACAATTTTTTTCAATAATGTTCACTTTTAGTACGTAAAAAAACTTTCTTAGACAATTTTTAATGACGTTAGTTCCAAACTAAAAGAATTAGATAGTTTCGCAAAAAAAAATTATTTTTCACTGTATGAAATGTCTTAGAAAAACTTTTGAAAAATTTTTTTGAAAAGACAATTTTTTTTCAATAATGTTCACTTTTAGTACATAAAAAAACTTTCTTAGACAATTTTTAATGACGTTAATTCCAAACTAAAAGAATTAGATAGTTTTGCAAAAAAAATTATTTTTCACTGTATAAAGTGTCTTGGAAAAATTTTTTTGAAAAGACAATTTTTTTTCAATAATGTTCATTTTTAGTACGTAAAAAAACTTTCTTAGACAATTTTTAATGACGTTAGTTCCAAACTAAAAGAATTAGATAGTTTCGCAAAAAAAAATTATTTTTCACTGTATGAAATGTCTTAGAAAAATTTTTGAATAAATTTTTTGAAAAGACAATTTTTTTTCAATAATGTTCACTTTTAGTACGTAAAAAAACATTCTTAGACAATTTTTAATGACGCTAGTTCCAAACTAAACGAATTAGATAGTTTCGCAAAAAAAAATTATTTTTCACTGTATGAAATGTCTTAGAAAAATTTTTGAATAAATTGTTTAAAAAGACAATTTTTTTTCAATAATGTTCACGTTTAGTACGTAAAAAAACTTTCTTAGACAATTTTTAATGACGTTAGTTCCAAACTAAAAGAATTAGATAGTTTCGCAAAAAAAATTATTTTTCACTATATGAAATGTCTTAGAAAAATTTTTGAAAATTTTTTTTTAAAAGACAATTTTTTTTCAATAATGTTCACTTTTAGTACGTAAAAAAACTTTCTTAGACAATTTTTAATGACGTTAGTTCCAAACTAAAAGAATTAGATAGTTTCGCAAAAAAAAATTATTTTTTACTGTATGAAATGTCTTGGAAAAATTGTTTGAAAAAACAATTTTTTTTCAATAATGTTCATTTTTAGTACGTAAAAAAACTTTTTTAGACAATTTTTAACGACGTTAGTTCCAAACTAAAAGAATTAGATAGTTTCGCAAAAAAAAATTATTTTTCACTGTATGAAATGTCTTGGAAAAATTTTTTTGAAAAGACAATTTTTTACAATAATGTTCACTTTTAGTACGTAAAAAAACTTTCTTAGACAATTTTTAATGACGTTAGTTCCAAACTAAAAGAATTAGATAGTTATCGCAAAAAAAATTATTTTTCACTGTATGAAATGTCTTGGAAAAATTTTTTGAAAAGACAATTTTTTTTCAATAATGTTCATTTTTAGTACGTAAAAAAACTTTCTTAGACAATTTTTAATGACGTTAGTTCCAAACTAAAAGAATTAGATAGTTTCGCAAAAAAAAATTATTTTTCACTGTATGAAATGTCTTGGAATAATTTTTTTGAAAAGACAATTTTTTTCAATAATGTTCACTTTCAGTACGTAAAAAAACTTTCTTAGACAATTTTTAATGACGTTAGTTCCAAACTAAAAAAATTAGATAGTTTCGCAAAAAAAAATTTGTTTTCACTGTATGAAATGTCTTAGAAAAATTTTTGAAATATTTTTTTTAAAGGACAATTTTTTTTCAATAATGTTCACTTTTAGTACGTAAAAAAACTTTCTTAGACAATTTTTAATGACGTTAGTTCCAAACTAAAAGAATTAGATAGTTTCGCAAAAAAAATTATTTTTCACTGTATGAAATGTCTTAGAAAAATTTTTGAAAAATTTTTTTGAAAAGACAATTTTTTTTCAATAATGTTCACTTTTAGTACGTAAAAAAACTTTCTTAGACAATTTTTAATGACGTTAGTTCCAAACTAAAAGAGTTAGATAGTTTCGCAAAAAAAAATTATTTTTCACTGTATGAAATGTCTTGGAATAATTTTTTTGAAAAGACAATTTTTTTCAATAATGTTCACTTTTAGTACGTAAAAAAACTTTCTTAGACAATTTTTAATGACGTTAGTTCCAAACTAAAAGAATTAGATAGTTTCGCAAAAAAAATTTTTTTTTACTGAATGAAATGTCTTAGAAAAATTTTTGAAAAGTTTTTTTGAAGACAATTTTTTTTCAATAATGTTCACTTTTAGTACGTAAAAAAACTTTCTTAGACAATTTTTAATGACGTTAGTTCCAAACTAAAAGAATTAGATAGTTTCGCAAAAAAAAATTATTTTTCACTGTATGAAATGTCTTGGAATAATTTTTTTGAAAAGACAATTTTTTTCAATAATGTTCACTTTTAGTACGTAGAAAAACTTTCTTAGACAATTTTTAATGACGTTAGTTCCAAACTAAAAGAATTGGATAGTTTCGCAAAAAAAAATTATTTTTCACTGTATGAAATGTCTTGGAATAATTTTTTTGAAAAGACAATTTTTTTCAATAATGTTCACTTTTAGTACGTAAAAAAACTTTCTTAGACAATTTTTAATGACGTTAGTTCCAAACTAAAAGAATTAGATAGTTTCGCAAAAAAAAATTATTTTTCACTGTATGAAATGTCTTAGAAAAATTTTTGAATAAATTTTTTGAAAAGACAATTTTTTTTCAATAATGTTCACTTTTAGTACGTAAAAAAACATTCTTAGACAATTTTTAATGACGCTAGTTCCAAACTAAACGAATTAGATAGTTTCGCAAAAAAAAATTATTTTTCATTGTATGAAATGTCTTAGAAAAATTTTTGAATAAATTGTTTAAAAAGACAATTTTTTTTCAATAATGTTCACGTTTAGTACGTAAAAAAACTTTCTTAGACAATTTTTAATGACGTTAGTTCCAAACTAAAAGAATTAGATAGTTTCGCAAAAAAAATTATTTTTCACTGTATGAAATGTCTTAGAAAAATTTTTGAAAATTTTTTTTTAAAAGACAATTTTTTTTCAATAATGTTCACTTTTAGTACGTAAAAAAACTTTCTTAGACAATTTTTAATGACGTTAGTTCCAAACTAAAAGAATTAGATAGTTTCGCAAAAAAAAATTATTTTTTACTGTATGAAATGTCTTGGAAAAATTGTTTGAAAAAACAATTTTTTTTCAATAATGTTCATTTTTAGTACGTAAAAAAACTTTTTTAGACAATTTTTAACGACGTTAGTTCCAAACTAAAAGAATTAGATAGTTTCGCAAAAAAAAATTATTTTTCACTGTATGAAATGTCTTGGAAAAATTTTTTTGAAAAGACAATTTTTTACAATAATGTTCACTTTTAGTACGTAAAAAAACTTTCTTAGACAATTTTTAATGACGTTAGTTCCAAACTAAAAGAATTAGATAGTTATCGCAAAAAAAATTATTTTTCACTGTATGAAATGTCTTGGAAAAATTTTTTGAAAAGACAATTTTTTTTCAATAATGTTCATTTTTAGTACGTAAAAAAACTTTCTTAGACAATTTTTAATGACGTTAGTTCCAAACTAAAAGAATTAGATAGTTTCGCAAAAAAAAATTATTTTTCACTGTATGAAATGTCTTGGAATAATTTTTTTGAAAAGACAATTTTTTTCAATAATGTTCACTTTCAGTACGTAAAAAAACTTTCTTAGACAATTTTTAATGACGTTAGTTCCAAACTAAAAAAATTAGATAGTTTCGCAAAAAAAAATTTGTTTTCACTGTATGAAATGTCTTAGAAAAATTTTTGAAATATTTTTTTTAAAGGACAATTTTTTTTCAATAATGTTCACTTTTAGTACGTAAAAAAACTTTCTTAGACAATTTTTAATGACGTTAGTTCCAAACTAAAAGAATTAGATAGTTTCGCAAAAAAAATTATTTTTCACTGTATGAAATGTCTTAGAAAAATTTTTGAAAAATTTTTTTGAAAAGACAATTTTTTTTCAATAATGTTCACTTTTAGTACGTAAAAAAACTTTCTTAGACAATTTTTAATGACGTTAGTTCCAAACTAAAAGAGTTAGATAGTTTCGCAAAAAAAAATTATTTTTCACTGTATGAAATGTCTTGGAATAATTTTTTTGAAAAGACAATTTTTTTCAATAATGTTCACTTTTAGTACGTAAAAAAACTTTCTTAGACAATTTTTAATGACGTTAGTTCCAAACTAAAAGAATTAGATAGTTTCGCAAAAAAAATTTTTTTTTACTGAATGAAATGTCTTAGAAAAATTTTTGAAAAGTTTTTTTGAAGACAATTTTTTTTCAATAATGTTCACTTTTAGTACGTAAAAAAACTTTCTTAGACAATTTTTAATGACGTTAGTTCCAAACTAAAAGAATTAGATAGTTTCGCAAAAAAAAATTATTTTTCACTGTATGAAATGTCTTGGAATAATTTTTTTGAAAAGACAATTTTTTTCAATAATGTTCACTTTTAGTACGTAGAAAAACTTTCTTAGACAATTTTTAATGACGTTAGTTCCAAACTAAAAGAATTGGATAGTTTCGCAAAAAAAAATTATTTTTCACTGTATGAAATGTCTTGGAATAATTTTTTTGAAAAGACAATTTTTTTCAATAATGTTCACTTTTAGTACGTAAAAAAACTTTCTTAGACAATTTTTAATGACGTTAGTTCCAAACTAAAAGAATTAGATAGTTTCGCAAAAAAAAATTATTTTTCACTGTATGAAATGTCTTAGAAAAATCTTTGAAAAATTTTTTTGAAAAGACAATTTTTTTTCAATAATGTTCACTTTTAGTACGTAAAAAAACTTTCTTAGACAATTTTTAATGACGTTAGTTCCAAACTAAAAGAATTAGATAGTTTCGCAAAAAAAAATTATTTTTCACTGTATGAAATGTCTTGGAATAATTTTTTTGAAAAGACAATTTTTTTCAATAATGTTCACTTTTAGTACGTAAAAAAACTTTCTTAGACAATTTTTAATGACGTTAATTCCAAACTAAAAGAATTAGATAGTTTCGCAAAAAAAATTATTTTTCACTGTATGAAATGTCTTAGAAAAACTTTTGAAAAATTTTTTTGAAAAGACAATTTTTTTTCAATAATGTTCACTTTTAGTACGTAAAAAAACTTTCTTAGACAATTTTTAATGACGTTAATTCCAAACTAAAAGAATTAGATAGTTTCGCAAAAAAAATTATTTTTCACTGTATAAAGTGTCTTGGAAAAATTTTTTTGAAAAGACAATTTTTTTTCAATAATGTTCATTTTTAGTACGTAAAAAAACTTTCTTAGACAATTTTTAATGACGTTAGTTCCAAACTAAAAGAATTAGATAGTTTCGCAAAAAAAAATTATTTTTCACTGTATGAAATGTCTTAGAAAAATTTTTGAAATATTTTTTTTAAAGGACAATTTTTTTTCAATAATGTTCACTCTTAGTACGTAAAAAAACTTTCTTAGACAATTTTTAATGACGTTAGTTCCAAACTAAAAGAATTAGATAGTTTCGCAAAAAAAATTATTTTTCACTGTATGAAATGTCTTAGAAAAATTTTTGAAAAATTTTTTTGAAAAGACAATTTTTTTTCAATAATGTTCACTTTTAGTACGTAAAAAAACTTTCTTAGACAATTTTTAATGACGTTAGTTCCAAACTAAAAGAATTAGATAGTTTCGCAAAAAAAAATTATTTTTCACTGTATGAAATGTCTTGGAAAAATTTTTTTGAAAAGACAATTTTTTTCAATAATGTTCACTTTTAGTACGTAAAAAAACTTTCTTAGACAATTTTTAATGACGTTAGTTCCAAACTAAAAGAATTAGATAGTTTCGCAAAAAAAAATTTTTTTTACTGAATGAAATGTCTTAGAAAAATTTTTGAAAAGTTTTTTTGAAGACAATTTTTTTTCAATAATGTTCACTTTTAGTACGTAAAAAAACTTTCTTAGACAATTTTTAATGACGTTAGTTCCAAACTAAAAGAATTAGATAGTTTCGCAAAAAAAAATTATTTTTCACTGTATGAAATGTCTTGGAATAATTTTTTTGAAAAGACAATTTTTTTCAATAATGTTCACTTTTAGTACGTAGAAAAACTTTCTTAGACAATTTTTAATGACGTTAGTTCCAAACTAAAAGAATTGGATAGTTTCGCAAAAAAAAATTATTTTTCATTGTATGAAATGTCTTGGAATAATTTTTTTGAAAAGACAATTTTTTTCAATAATGTTCACTTTTAGTACGTAAAAAAACTTTCTTAGACAATTTTTAATGACGTTAGTTCCAAACTAAAAGAATTAGATAGTTTCGCAAAAAAAAATTATTTTTCACTGTATGAAATGTCTTGGAATAATTTTTTTGAAAAGACAATTTTTTTCAATAATGTTCACTTTTAGTACGTAAAAAAACTTTCTTAGACAATTTTTAATGACGTTAGTTCCAAACTAAAAGAATTAGATAGTTTCGCAAAAAAAAATTATTTTTCACAGTATGAAATGTCTTGGAAAAATTTTTTTGAAAAGACAATTTTTTTTCAATAATGTTCATTTTTAGTACGTAAAAAATCTTTCTTAGACAATTTTTAATGACGTTAGTTCCAAACTAAAAGAATTAGATAGTTTCGCAAAAAAGATTATTTTTCACTGTATGAAATGTCTTAGAAAAACTTTTGAAAAATTTTTTTGAAAAGACAGTTTTTTTTCAATAATGTTCACTTTTAGTACGTAAAAAAACTTTCTTAGACAATTTTTAATGACGTTAATTCCAAACTAAAAGAATTAGATAGTTTCGCAAAAAAAACTATTTTTCACTGTATAAAATGTCTTGGAAAAATTTTTTTGAAAAGACAATTTTTTTTCAATAATGTTCATTTTTAGTACGTAAAAAAACTTTCTTAGACAATTTTTAATGACGTTAGTTCCAAACTAAAAGAATTAGATAGTTTCGCAAAAAAAAATTATTTTTCACTGTATGAAATGTCTTAGAAAAATTTTTGAATAAATTTTTTGAAAAGACAATTTTTTTTCAATAATGTTCACTTTTAGTACGTAAAAAAGCATTCTTAGACAACTTTTAATGACGTTAGTTCCAAACTAAACGAATTAGATAGTTTCGCAAAAAAAAATTATTTTTCATTGTATGAAATGTCTTAGAAAAATTTTTGAATAAATTGTTTAAAAAGACAATTTTTTTTCAATAATGTTCACTTTTAGTACGTAAAAAAACTTTCTTAGACAATTTTTAATGACGTTAGTTCCAAACTAAAAGAATTAGATAGTTTCGCAAAAAAAATTATTTTTCACTGTATGAAATGTCTTAGAAAAATTTTTGAAAATTTTTTTTGAAAAGACAATTTTTTTTCAATAATGTTCACTTTTAGTACGTAAAAAAACTTTCTTAGACAATTTTTAATGACGTTAGTTCCAAACTAAAAGAATTGGATAGTTTCGCAAAAAAAAATTATTTTTCACTGTATGAAATGTCTTGGAATAACTTTTTTGAAAAGACAATTTTTTACAATAATGTTCACTTTTAGTACGTAAAAAAACTTTCTTAGACAATTTTTAATGACGTTAGTTCCAAACTAAAAGAATTAGATAGTTTCGCAAAAAAAATTATTTTTCACTGTATGAAATGTCTTGGAAAAATTTTTTGAAGACAATTTTTTTTCAATAATGTTCATTTTTAGTACGTAAAAAAACTTTCTTAGACAATTTTTAATGACGTTAGTTCCAAACTAAAAGAATTAGATAGTTTCGCAAAAAAAAATTATTTTTCACTGTATGAAATGTCTTGGAATAATTTTTTTGAAAAGACAATTTTTTTCAATAATGTTCACTTTCAGTACGTAAAAAAACTTTCTTAGATAATTTTTAATGACGTTAGTTCCAAACTAAAAGAATTAGATAGTTTCGCAAAAAAAAATTATTTTTCACTGTATGAAATGTCTTAGAAAAATTTTTGAAATATTTTTTTTAAAGGACAATTTTTTTTCAATAATGTTCACTTTTAGTACGTAAAAAAACTTTCTTAGACAATTTTTAATGACGTTAGTTCCAAACTAAAAGAATTAGATAGTTTCGCAAAAAAAATTATTTTTCACTGTATGAAATGTCTTAGAAAAATTTTTGAAAAATTTTTTTTAAAGGACAATTTTTTTTCAATAGTGTTCACTTTTAGTACGTAAAAAAACTTTCTTAGACAATTTTTAAGGACGTTAGTTCCAAACTAAAAGAATTAGATAGTTTCGCAAAAAAAAATTATTTTTCACTATATGAAATGTCTTGGAAAAATTTTTTTGAAAAGCCAATTTTTTTTCAATAATGTTCATTTTTAGTACGTCAAAAAACTTTCTTAGACAATTTTTAATGACGTTAGTTCCAAACTAAAAGAATTAGAGAGTTTCGAAAAAAAAATTATTTTTCACTGTATGAAATGTCTTAGAAAAGTTTTTGAAAAATTTTTTTGAAAAGACAATTTTTTTTCAATAATGTTCACTTTTAGTACGTAAAAAAACTTTCTTAGACAATTTTTAATGACGTTAGTTCCAAACTAAAAGAATTAGATAGTTTCGCTAAAAAAAATTATTTTTCACTGTATGAAATGTCTTGGAAAAGTTTTTTTAAAAAGACAATTTTTTTTCAATAATGTTCATTTTTAGTACGTAAAAAAACTTTCTTGAGACAATTTTTAATGACGTTAGTTCCAAACTAAAAGAATTAGAGAGCTTGGCAAAAAAAAATTATTTTTCACTGTATGAAATGTCTTAGAAAAATTTTTGAAAAGTTTTTTTGAAAAGACAATTTTTTTCAATAATGTTCACTTTTAGTACGTAAAAAAACTTTCTTAGACAATTTTTAATGACGTTAGTTCCAAACTAAAAGAATTAGATAGTTTCGCAAAAATAATTATTTTTCACTGTATGAAATGTCTTGGAAAAATTTTTTGAAAAGACAATTTTTTTCAATAATGTTCATTTTTAGTACGTAAAAAAACTTTCTTAGACAATTTTTAATGACGTTAGTTCCAAACTAAAAGAATTAGATAGTTTCGCAAAAAAAAATTATTTTTCACTGTATGAAATGTCTTGGAATAATTTTTTTGAAAAGACAATTTTTTTCAATAATGTTCACTTTTAGTACGTAAAACAACTTTCTTAGACAATTTTTAATGACGTTAGTTCCAAACTAAAAGAATTAGATAGTTTCGCAAAAAAAAATTTGTTTTCACTGTATGAAATGTCTTAGAAAAATTTTTGAAATATTTTTTTTAAAGGACAATTTTTTTTCAATAATGTTCACTTTTAGTACGTAAAAAAACTTTCTTAGACAATTTTTAATGACGTTAGTTCCAAACTAAAAGAATTAGGTAGTTTCGCAAAAAAAATTATTTTTCACTGTATGAAATGTCTTAGAAAAATTTTTGAAAAATTTTTTTGAAAAGACAATTTTTTTTCAATAATGTTCACTTTTAGTACGTAAAAAAACTTTCTTAGACAATTTTTAATGACGTTAGTTCCAAACTAAAAGAATTAGATAGTTTCGCAAAAAAAAATTATTTTTCACTATATGAAATGTCTTGGAATAATTTTTTTGAAAAGACAATTTTTTTCAATAATGTTCACTTTTAGTACGTAAAAAAACTTTCTTAGACAATTTTTAATGACGTTAGTTCCAAACTAAAAGAATTAGATAGTTTCGCAAAAAAAATTTTTTTTTACTGTATGAAATGTCTTAGAAAAATTTTTGAAAAGTTTTTTTGAAGACAATTTTTTTTCAATAATGTTCACTTTTAGTACGTAAAAAAACTTTCTTAGACAATTTTTAATGACGTTAGTTCCAAACTAAAAGAATTAGATAGTTTCGCAAAAAAAAATTATTTTTCACTGTATGAAATGTCTTGGAATAATTTTTTTGAAAAGACAATTTTTTTCAATAATGTTCACTTTTAGTACGTAAAAAAACTTTCTTAGACAATTTTTAATGACGTTAGTTCCAAACTAAAAGAATTAGATAGTTTCGCAAAAGAAAATTATTTTTCACTGTATGAAATGTCTTAGAAAAATCTTTGAAAAATTTTTTTGAAAGGACAATTTTTTTTCAATAATGTTCACTTTTAGTACGTAAAAAATTTTTCTTAGACAATTTTTAATGACGTTAGTTCCAAACTAAAAAAATTAGATAGTTTCGCAAAAAAAAATTATTTTTCACTATATGAAATGTCTTGGAATAATTTTTTTGAAAAGACAATTTTTTTCAATAATGTTCACTTTTAGTACGTAAAAAAACTTTCTTAGACAATTTTTAATGACGTTAGTTCCAAACTAAAAGAATTAGGTAGTTTCGCAAAAAAAATTATTTTTCACTGTATGAAATGTCTTAGAAAAATTTTTGAAAAATTTTTTTGAAAAGACAATTTTTTTTCAATAATGTTCACTTTTAGTACGTAAAAAAACTTTCTTAGACAATTTTTAATGACGTTAGTTCCAAACTAAAAGAATTAGATAGTTTCGCAAAAAAAAATTATTTTTCACTATATGAAATGTCTTGGAATAATTTTTTTGAAAAGACAATTTTTTTCAATAATGTTCACTTTTAGTACGTAAAAAAACTTTCTTAGACAATTTTTAATGACGTTAGTTCCAAACTAAAAGAATTAGATAGTTTCGCAAAAAAAATTTTTTTTTACTGTATGAAATGTCTTAGAAAAATTTTTGAAAAGTTTTTTTGAAGACAATTTTTTTTCAATAATGTTCACTTTTAGTACGTAAAAAAACTTTCTTAGACAATTTTTAATGACGTTAGTTCCAAACTAAAAGAATTAGATAGTTTCGCAAAAAAAAATTATTTTTCACTGTATGAAATGTCTTGGAATAATTTTTTTGAAAAGACAATTTTTTTCAATAATGTTCACTTTTAGTACGTAAAAAAACTTTCTTAGACAATTTTTAATGACGTTAGTTCCAAACTAAAAGAATTAGATAGTTTCGCAAAAAAAAATTATTTTTCACTGTATGAAATGTCTTGGAATAATTTTTTTGAAAAGACAATTTTTTTCAATAATGTTCACTTTTAGTACGTAAAAAAACTTTCTTAGACAATTTTTAATGACGTTAGTTCCAAACTAAAAGAATTAGATAGTTTCGCAAAAAAAAATTATTTTTCACTGTATGAAATGTCTTAGAAAAACTTTTGAAAAATTTTTTTGAAAAGACAGTTTTTTTTCAATAATGTTCACTTTTAGTACGTAAAAAAACTTTCTTAGACAATTTTTAATGACGTTAGTTCCAAACTAAAAGAATTAGATAGTTTCGCAAAAAAAACTATTTTTCACTGTATAAAATGTCTTGGAAAAATTTTTTTGAAAAGACAATTTTTTTTCAATAATGTTCATTTTTAGTACGTAAAAAAACTTTCTTAGACAATTTTTAATGACGTTAGTTCCAAACTAAAAGAATTAGATAGTTTCGCAAAAAAAAATTATTTTTCACTGTATGAAATGTCTTAGAAAAATTTTTGAATAAATTTTTTGAAAAGACAATTTTTTTTCAATAATGTTCACTTTTAGTACGTAAAAAAGCATTCTTAGACAACTTTTAATGACGTTAGTTCCAAACTAAACGAATTAGATAGTTTCGCAAAAAAAAATTATTTTTCATTGTATGAAATGTCTTAGAAAAATTTTTGAATAAATTGTTTAAAAAGACAATTTTTTTTCAATAATGTTCACTTTTAGTACGTAAAAAAACTTTCTTAGACAATTTTTAATGACGTTAGTTCCAAACTAAAAGAATTAGATAGTTTCGCAAAAAAAATTATTTTTCACTGTATGAAATGTCTTAGAAAAATTTTTGAAAATTTTTTTTGAAAAGACAATTTTTTTTCAATAATGTTCACTTTTAGTACGTAAAAAAACTTTCTTAGACAATTTTTAATGACGTTAGTTCCAAACTAAAAGAATTGGATAGTTTCGCAAAAAAAAATTATTTTTCACTGTATGAAATGTCTTGGAATAACTTTTTTGAAAAGACAATTTTTTACAATAATGTTCACTTTTAGTACGTAAAAAAACTTTCTTAGACAATTTTTAATGACGTTAGTTCCAAACTAAAAGAATTAGATAGTTTCGCAAAAAAAATTATTTTTCACTGTATGAAATGTCTTGGAAAAATTTTTTGAAGACAATTTTTTTTCAATAATGTTCATTTTTAGTACGTAAAAAAACTTTCTTAGACAATTTTTAATGACGTTAGTTCCAAACTAAAAGAATTAGATAGTTTCGCAAAAAAAAATTATTTTTCACTGTATGAAATGTCTTGGAATAATTTTTTTGAAAAGACAATTTTTTTCAATAATGTTCACTTTCAGTACGTAAAAAAACTTTCTTAGATAATTTTTAATGACGTTAGTTCCAAACTAAAAGAATTAGATAGTTTCGCAAAAAAAAATTATTTTTCACTGTATGAAATGTCTTAGAAAAATTTTTGAAATATTTTTTTTAAAGGACAATTTTTTTTCAATAATGTTCACTTTTAGTACGTAAAAAAACTTTCTTAGACAATTTTTAATGACGTTAGTTCCAAACTAAAAGAATTAGATAGTTTTGCAAAAAAAATTATTTTTCACTGTATGAAATGTCTTAGAAAAATTTTTGAAAAATTTTTTTTAAAGGACAATTTTTTTTCAATAGTGTTCACTTTTAGTACGTAAAAAAACTTTCTTAGACAATTTTTAAGGACGTTAGTTCCAAACTAAAAGAATTAGATAGTTTCGCAAAAAAAAATTATTTTTCACTATATGAAATGTCTTGGAAAAATTTTTTTGAAAAGCCAATTTTTTTTCAATAATGTTCATTTTTAGTACGTCAAAAAACTTTCTTAGACAATTTTTAATGACGTTAGTTCCAAACTAAAAGAATTAGAGAGTTTCGAAAAAAAAATTATTTTTCACTGTATGAAATGTCTTAGAAAAGTTTTTGAAAAATTTTTTTGAAAAGACAATTTTTTTTCAATAATGTTCACTTTTAGTACGTAAAAAAACTTTCTTAGACAATTTTTAATGACGTTAGTTCCAAACTAAAAGAATTAGATAGTTTCGCTAAAAAAAATTATTTTTCACTGTATGAAATGTCTTGGAAAAGTTTTTTTAAAAAGACAATTTTTTTTCAATAATGTTCATTTTTAGTACGTATAAAAACTTTCTTGAGACAATTTTTAATGACGTTAGTTCCAAACTAAAAGAATTAGAGAGCCTGGCAAAAAAAAATTATTTTTCACTGTATGAAATGTCTTAGAAAAATTTTTGAAAAGTTTTTTTGAAAAGACAATTTTTTTCAATAATGTTCACTTTTAGTACGTAAAAAAACTTTCTTAGACAATTTTTAATGACGTTAGTTCCAAACTAAAAGAATTAGATAGTTTCGCAAAAATAATTATTTTTCACTGTATGAAATGTCTTGGAAAAATTTTTTGAAAAGACAATTTTTTTCAATAATGTTCATTTTTAGTACGTAAAAAAACTTTCTTAGACAATTTTTAATGACGTTAGTTCCAAACTAAAAGATTTAGATAGTTTCGCAAAAAAAAATTATTTTTCACTGTATGAAATGTCTTGGAATAATTTTTTTGAAAAGACAATTTTTTTCAATAATGTTCACTTTTAGTACGTAAAACAACTTTCTTAGACAATTTTTAATGACGTTAGTTCCAAACTAAAAGAATTAGATAGTTTCGCAAAAAAAAATTTGTTTTCACTGTATGAAATGTCTTAGAAAAATTTTTGAAATATTTTTTTTAAAGGACAATTTTTTTTCAATAATGTTCACTTTTAGTACGTAAAAAAACTTTCTTAGACAATTTTTAATGACGTTAGTTCCAAACTAAAAGAATTAGATAGTTTCGCAAAAAAAAATTATTTTTCACTATATGAAATGTCTTGGAATAATTTTTTTGAAAAGACAATTTTTTTCAATAATGTTCACTTTTAGTACGTAAAAAAACTTTCTTAGACAATTTTTAATGACGTTAGTTCCAAACTAAAAGAATTAGATAGTTTCGCAAAAAAAATTTTTTTTTACTGTATGAAATGTCTTAGAAAAATTTTTGAAAAGTTTTTTTGAAGACAATTTTTTTTCAATAATGTTCACTTTTAGTACGTAAAAAAACTTTCTTAGACAATTTTTAATGACGTTAGTTCCAAACTAAAAGAATTAGATAGTTTCGCAAAAAAAAATTATTTTTCACTGTATGAAATGTCTTGGAATAATTTTTTTGAAAAGACAATTTTTTTCAATAATGTTCACTTTTAGTACGTAAAAAAACTTTCTTAGACAATTTTTAATGACGTTAGTTCCAAACTAAAAGAATTAGATAGTTTCGCAAAAGAAAATTATTTTTCACTGTATGAAATGTCTTAGAAAAATCTTTGAAAAATTTTTTTGAAAGGACAATTTTTTTTCAATAATGTTCACTTTTAGTACGTAAAAAAACTTTCTTAGACAATTTTTAATGACGTTAGTTCCAAACTAAAAAAATTAGATAGTTTCGCAAAAAAAAATTATTTTTCACTATATGAAATGTCTTGGAATAATTTTTTTGAAAAGACAATTTTTTTCAATAATGTTCACTTTTAGTACGTAAAAAAACTTTCTTAGACAATTTTTAATGACGTTAGTTCCAAACTAAAAGAATTAGGTAGTTTCGCAAAAAAAATTATTTTTCACTGTATGAAATGTCTTAGAAAAATTTTTGAAAAATTTTTTTGAAAAGACAATTTTTTTTCAATAATGTTCACTTTTAGTACGTAAAAAAACTTTCTTAGACAATTTTTAATGACGTTAGTTCCAAACTAAAAGAATTAGATAGTTTCGCAAAAAAAAATTATTTTTCACTATATGAAATGTCTTGGAATAATTTTTTTGAAAAGACAATTTTTTTCAATAATGTTCACTTTTAGTACGTAAAAAAACTTTCTTAGACAATTTTTAATGACGTTAGTTCCAAACTAAAAGAATTAGATAGTTTCGCAAAAAAAATTTTTTTTTACTGTATGAAATGTCTTAGAAAAATTTTTGAAAAGTTTTTTTGAAGACAATTTTTTTTCAATAATGTTCACTTTTAGTACGTAAAAAAACTTTCTTAGACAATTTTTAATGACGTTAGTTCCAAACTAAAAGAATTAGATAGTTTCGCAAAAAAAAATTATTTTTCACTGTATGAAATGTCTTGGAATAATTTTTTTGAAAAGACAATTTTTTTCAATAATGTTCACTTTTAGTACGTAAAAAAACTTTCTTAGACAATTTTTAATGACGTTAGTTCCAAACTAAAAGAATTAGATAGTTTCGCAAAAGAAAATTCTTTTTCACTGTATGAAATGTCTTGGAATAATTTTTTTGAAAAGACAATTTTTTTCAATAATGTTCACTTTTAGTACGTAAAAAAACTTTCTTAGACAATTTTTAATGACGTTAGTTCCAAACTAAAAGAATTAGATAGTTTCGCAAAAAAAAATTATTTTTCACTGTATGAAATGTCTTAGAAAAACTTTTGAAAAATTTTTTTGAAAAGACAGTTTTTTTTCAATAATGTTCACTTTTAGTACGTAAAAAAACTTTCTTAGACAATTTTTAATGACGTTAATTCCAAACTAAAAGAATTAGATAGTTTCGCAAAAAAAACTATTTTTCACTGTATAAAATGTCTTGGAAAAATTTTTTTGAAAAGACAATTTTTTTTCAATAATGTTCATTTTTAGTACGTAAAAAAACTTTCTTAGACAATTTTTAATGACGTTAGTTCCAAACTAAAAGAATTAGATAGTTTCGCAAAAAAAAATTATTTTTCACTGTATGAAATGTCTTAGAAAAATTTTTGAATAAATTTTTTGAAAAGACAATTTTTTTTCAATAATGTTCACTTTTAGTACGTAAAAAAGCATTCTTAGACAACTTTTAATGACGTTAGTTCCAAACTAAACGAATTAGATAGTTTCGCAAAAAAAAATTATTTTTCATTGTATGAAATGTCTTAGAAAAATTTTTGAATAAATTGTTTAAAAAGACAATTTTTTTTCAATAATGTTCACTTTTAGTACGTAAAAAAACTTTCTTAGACAATTTTTAATGACGTTAGTTCCAAACTAAAAGAATTAGATAGTTTCGCAAAAAAAATTATTTTTCACTGTATGAAATGTCTTAGAAAAATTTTTGAAAATTTTTTTTGAAAAGACAATTTTTTTTCAATAATGTTCACTTTTAGTACGTAAAAAAACTTTCTTAGACAATTTTTAATGACGTTAGTTCCAAACTAAAAGAATTGGATAGTTTCGCAAAAAAAAATTATTTTTCACTGTATGAAATGTCTTGGAATAACTTTTTTGAAAAGACAATTTTTTACAATAATGTTCACTTTTAGTACGTAAAAAAACTTTCTTAGACAATTTTTAATGACGTTAGTTCCAAACTAAAAGAATTAGATAGTTTCGCAAAAAAAATTATTTTTCACTGTATGAAATGTCTTGGAAAAATTTTTTGAAGACAATTTTTTTTCAATAATGTTCATTTTTAGTACGTAAAAAAACTTTCTTAGACAATTTTTAATGACGTTAGTTCCAAACTAAAAGAATTAGATAGTTTCGCAAAAAAAAATTATTTTTCACTGTATGAAATGTCTTGGAATAATTTTTTTGAAAAGACAATTTTTTTCAATAATGTTCACTTTCAGTACGTAAAAAAACTTTCTTAGATAATTTTTAATGACGTTAGTTCCAAACTAAAAGAATTAGATAGTTTCGCAAAAAAAAATTATTTTTCACTGTATGAAATGTCTTAGAAAAATTTTTGAAATATTTTTTTTAAAGGACAATTTTTTTTCAATAATGTTCACTTTTAGTACGTAAAAAAACTTTCTTAGACAATTTTTAATGACGTTAGTTCCAAACTAAAAGAATTAGATAGTTTTGCAAAAAAAATTATTTTTCACTGTATGAAATGTCTTAGAAAAATTTTTGAAAAATTTTTTTTAAAGGACAATTTTTTTTCAATAGTGTTCACTTTTAGTACGTAAAAAAACTTTCTTAGACAATTTTTAAGGACGTTAGTTCCAAACTAAAAGAATTAGATAGTTTCGCAAAAAAAAATTATTTTTCACTATATGAAATGTCTTGGAAAAATTTTTTTGAAAAGCCAATTTTTTTTCAATAATGTTCATTTTTAGTACGTCAAAAAACTTTCTTAGACAATTTTTAATGACGTTAGTTCCAAACTAAAAGAATTAGAGAGTTTCGAAAAAAAAATTATTTTTCACTGTATGAAATGTCTTAGAAAAGTTTTTGAAAAATTTTTTTGAAAAGACAATTTTTTTTCAATAATGTTCACTTTTAGTACGTAAAAAAACTTTCTTAGACAATTTTTAATGACGTTAGTTCCAAACTAAAAGAATTAGATAGTTTCGCTAAAAAAAATTATTTTTCACTGTATGAAATGTCTTGGAAAAGTTTTTTTAAAAAGACAATTTTTTTTCAATAATGTTCATTTTTAGTACGTATAAAAACTTTCTTGAGACAATTTTTAATGACGTTAGTTCCAAACTAAAAGAATTAGAGAGCCTGGCAAAAAAAAATTATTTTTCACTGTATGAAATGGTCTTAGAAAAATTTTTGAAAAGTTTTTTTGAAAAGACAATTTTTTTCAATAATGTTCACTTTTAGTACGTAAAAAAACTTTCTTAGACAATTTTTAATGACGTTAGTTCCAAACTAAAAGAATTAGATAGTTTCGCAAAAATAATTATTTTTCACTGTATGAAATGTCTTGGAAAAATTTTTTGAAAAGACAATTTTTTTCAATAATGTTCATTTTTAGTACGTAAAAAAACTTTCTTAGACAATTTTTAATGACGTTAGTTCCAAACTAAAAGATTTAGATAGTTTCGCAAAAAAAAATTATTTTTCACTGTATGAAATGTCTTGGAATAATTTTTTTGAAAAGACAATTTTTTTCAATAATGTTCACTTTTAGTACGTAAAACAACTTTCTTAGACAATTTTTAATGACGTTAGTTCCAAACTAAAAGAATTAGATAGTTTCGCAAAAAAAAATTTGTTTTCACTGTATGAAATGTCTTAGAAAAATTTTTGAAATATTTTTTTTAAAGGACAATTTTTTTTCAATAATGTTCACTTTTAGTACGTAAAAAAACTTTCTTAGACAATTTTTAATGACGTTAGTTCCAAACTAAAAGAATTAGATAGTTTCGCAAAAAAAAATTATTTTTCACTATATGAAATGTCTTGGAATAATTTTTTTGAAAAGACAATTTTTTTCAATAATGTTCACTTTTAGTACGTAAAAAAACTTTCTTAGACAATTTTTAATGACGTTAGTTCCAAACTAAAAGAATTAGATAGTTTCGCAAAAAAAATTTTTTTTTACTGTATGAAATGTCTTAGAAAAATTTTTGAAAAGTTTTTTTGAAGACAATTTTTTTTCAATAATGTTCACTTTTAGTACGTAAAAAAACTTTCTTAGACAATTTTTAATGACGTTAGTTCCAAACTAAAAGAATTAGATAGTTTCGCAAAAAAAAATTATTTTTCACTGTATGAAATGTCTTGGAATAATTTTTTTGAAAAGACAATTTTTTTCAATAATGTTCACTTTTAGTACGTAAAAAAACTTTCTTAGACAATTTTTAATGACGTTAGTTCCAAACTAAAAGAATTAGATAGTTTCGCAAAAGAAAATTCTTTTTCACTGTATGAAATGTCTTAGAAAAATCTTTGAAAAATTTTTTTGAAAGGACAATTTTTTTTCAATAATGTTCACTTTTAGTACGTAAAAAAACTTTCTTAGACAATTTTTAATGACGTTAGTTCCAAACTAAAAAAATTAGATAGTTTCGCAAAAAAAAATTATTTTTCACTATATGAAATGTCTTGGAATAATTTTTTTGAAAAGACAATTTTTTTCAATAATGTTCACTTTTAGTACGTAAAAAAACTTTCTTAGACAATTTTTAATGACGTTAGTTCCAAACTAAAAGAATTAGGTAGTTTCGCAAAAAAAATTATTTTTCACTGTATGAAATGTCTTAGAAAAATTTTTGAAAAATTTTTTTGAAAAGACAATTTTTTTTCAATAATGTTCACTTTTAGTACGTAAAAAAACTTTCTTAGACAATTTTTAATGACGTTAGTTCCAAACTAAAAGAATTAGATAGTTTCGCAAAAAAAAATTATTTTTCACTATATGAAATGTCTTGTAATAATTTTTTTGAAAAGACAATTTTTTTCAATAATGTTCACTTTTAGTACGTAAAAAAACTTTCTTAGACAATTTTTAATGACGTTAGTTCCAAACTAAAAGAATTAGATAGTTTCGCAAAAAAAATTTTTTTTTACTGTATGAAATGTCTTAGAAAAATTTTTGAAAAGTTTTTTTGAAGACAATTTTTTTTCAATAATGTTCACTTTTAGTACGTAAAAAAACTTTCTTAGACAATTTTTAATGACGTTAGTTCCAAACTAAAAGAATTAGATAGTTTCGCAAAAAAAAATTATTTTTCACTGTATGAAATGTCTTGGAATAATTTTTTTGAAAAGACAATTTTTTTCAATAATGTTCACTTTTAGTACGTAAAAAAACTTTCTTAGACAATTTTTAATGACGTTAGTTCCAAACTAAAAGAATTAGATAGTTTCGCAAAAGAAAATTATTTTTCACTGTATGAAATGTCTTAGAAAAATCTTTGAAAAATTTTTTTGAAAGGATAATTTTTTTTCAATAATGTTCACTTTTAGTACGTAAAAAAACTTTCTTAGACAATTTTTAATGACGTTAGTTCCAAACTAAAAAAATTAGATAGTTTCGCAAAAAAAATTTTTTTTTACTGTATGAAATGTCTTAGAAAAATTTTTGAAAAGTTTTTTTGAAGACAATTTTTTTTCAATAATGTTCACTTTTAGTACGTAAAAAAACTTTTTTAGACAACTTTTAATGACGTTAGTTCCAAACTAAAAGAATTAGATAGTTTCGCAAAAAAAAATTATTTTTCACTGTATGAAATGTCTTGGAATAATTTTTTTGAAAAGACAATTTTTTTCAATAATGTTCACTTTTAGTACGTAGAAAAACTTTCTTAGACAATTTTTAATGACGTTAGTTCCAAACTAAAAGAATTAGATAGTTTCGCAAAAAAAAATTATTTTTCACTGTATGAAATGTCTTGGAATAATTTTTTTGAAAAGACAATTTTTTTCAATAATGTTCACTTTTAATACGTAAAAAATCTTTCTTAGACAATTTTTAATGACGTTAGTTCCAAACTAAAAGAATTAGATAGTTTCGCAAAAAAAAATTATTTTTCACTGTATGAAATGTCTTGGAAAAACTTTTGAAAAAATTTTTTGAAAAGACAATTTTTTTTCAATAATGTTCACTTTTAGTACGTAAAAAAACTTTCTTAGACAATTTTTAATGACGTTAATTCCAAACTAAAAGAATTAGATAGTTTCGCAAAAAAAATTATTTTTCACTGTATAAAGTGTCTTGGAAAAATTTTTTTGAAAAGACAATTTTTTTTCAATAATGTTCATTTTTAGTACGTAAAAAAACTTTCTTAGACAATTTTTAATGACGTTAGTTCCAAACTAAAAGAATTAGATAGTTTCGCAAAAAAAAATTATTTTTCACTGTATGAAATGTCTTAGAAGAATTTTTGAATAAATTTTTTGAAAAGACAATTTTTTTTCAATAATGTTCACTTTTAGTACGTAAAAAAACATTCTTAGACAATTTTTAATGACGTTAGTTCCAAACTAAACGAATTAGATAGTTTCGCAAAAAAAAATTATTTTTCATTGTATGAAATGTCTTAGAAAAATTTTTGAATAAATTGTTTAAAAAGACAATTTTTTTTCAATAATGTTCACGTTTAGTACGTAAAAAAACTTTCTTAGACAATTTTTAATGACGTTAGTTCCAAACTAAAAGAATTAGATAGTTTCGCAAAAAAAATTATTTTTCACTGTATGAAATGTCTTAGAAAAATTTTTGAAAATTTTTTTTTAAAAGACAATTTTTTTTCAATAATGTTCACTTTTAGTACGTAAAAAAACTTTCTTAGACAATTTTTAATGACGTTAGTTCCAAACTAAAAGAATTGGATAGTTTCGCAAAAAAAAATTATTTTTCACTGTATGAAATGTCTTGGAATAACTTTTTTGAAAAGACAATTTTTTACAATAATGTTCACTTTTAGTACGTAAAAAAACTTTCTTAGACAATTTTTAATGACGTTAGTTCCAAACTAAAAGAATTAGATAGTTTCGCAAAAAAAATTATTTTTCACTGTATGAAATGTCTTGGAAAAATTTTTTGAAGACAATTTTTTTTCAATAATGTTCATTTTTAGTACGTAAAAAAACTTTCTTAGACAATTTTTAATGACGTTAGTTCCAAACTAAAAGAATTAGATAGTTTCGCAAAAAAAAATTATTTTTCACTGTATGAAATGTCTTGGAATAATTTTTTTGAAAAGACAATTTTTTTCAATAATGTTCACTTTCAGTACGTAAAAAAACTTTCTTAGATAATTTTTAATGACGTTAGTTCCAAACTAAAAGAATTAGATAGTTTCGCAAAAAAAAATTATTTTTCACTGTATGAAATGTCTTAGAAAAATTTTTGAAATATTTTTTTTAAAGGACAATTTTTTTTCAATAATGTTCACTTTTAGTACGTAAAAAAACTTTCTTAGACAATTTTTAATGACGTTAGTTCCAAACTAAAAGAATTAGATAGTTTTGCAAAAAAAATTATTTTTCACTGTATGAAATGTCTTAGAAAAATTTTTGAAAAATTTTTTTTAAAGGACAATTTTTTTTCAATAGTGTTCACTTTTAGTACGTAAAAAAACTTTCTTAGACAATTTTTAAGGACGTTAGTTCCAAACTAAAAGAATTAGATAGTTTCGCAAAAAAAAATTATTTTTCACTATATGAAATGTCTTGGAAAAATTTTTTTGAAAAGCCAATTTTTTTTCAATAATGTTCATTTTTAGTACGTCAAAAAACTTTCTTAGACAATTTTTAATGACGTTAGTTCCAAACTAAAAGAATTAGAGAGTTTCGAAAAAAAAATTATTTTTCACTGTATGAAATGTCTTAGAAAAGTTTTTGAAAAATTTTTTTGAAAAGACAATTTTTTTTCAATAATGTTCACTTTTAGTACGTAAAAAAACTTTCTTAGACAATTTTTAATGACGTTAGTTCCAAACTAAAAGAATTAGATAGTTTCGCTAAAAAAAATTATTTTTCACTGTATGAAATGTCTTGGAAAAGTTTTTTTAAAAAGACAATTTTTTTTCAATAATGTTCATTTTTAGTACGTATAAAAACTTTCTTGAGACAATTTTTAATGACGTTAGTTCCAAACTAAAAGAATTAGAGAGCCTGGCAAAAAAAAATTATTTTTCACTGTATGAAATGGTCTTAGAAAAATTTTTGAAAAGTTTTTTTGAAAAGACAATTTTTTTCAATAATGTTCACTTTTAGTACGTAAAAAAACTTTCTTAGACAATTTTTAATGACGTTAGTTCCAAACTAAAAGAATTAGATAGTTTCGCAAAAATAATTATTTTTCACTGTATGAAATGTCTTGGAAAAATTTTTTGAAAAGACAATTTTTTTCAATAATGTTCATTTTTAGTACGTAAAAAAACTTTCTTAGACAATTTTTAATGACGTTAGTTCCAAACTAAAAGATTTAGATAGTTTCGCAAAAAAAAATTATTTTTCACTGTATGAAATGTCTTGGAATAATTTTTTTGAAAAGACAATTTTTTTCAATAATGTTCACTTTTAGTACGTAAAACAACTTTCTTAGACAATTTTTAATGACGTTAGTTCCAAACTAAAAGAATTAGATAGTTTCGCAAAAAAAAATTTGTTTTCACTGTATGAAATGTCTTAGAAAAATTTTTGAAATATTTTTTTTAAAGGACAATTTTTTTTCAATAATGTTCACTTTTAGTACGTAAAAAAACTTTCTTAGACAATTTTTAATGACGTTAGTTCCAAACTAAAAGAATTAGATAGTTTCGCAAAAAAAAATTATTTTTCACTATATGAAATGTCTTGGAATAATTTTTTTGAAAAGACAATTTTTTTCAATAATGTTCACTTTTAGTACGTAAAAAAACTTTCTTAGACAATTTTTAATGACGTTAGTTCCAAACTAAAAGAATTAGATAGTTTCGCAAAAAAAATTTTTTTTTACTGTATGAAATGTCTTAGAAAAATTTTTGAAAAGTTTTTTTGAAGACAATTTTTTTTCAATAATGTTCACTTTTAGTACGTAAAAAAACTTTCTTAGACAATTTTTAATGACGTTAGTTCCAAACTAAAAGAATTAGATAGTTTCGCAAAAAAAAATTATTTTTCACTGTATGAAATGTCTTGGAATAATTTTTTTGAAAAGACAATTTTTTTCAATAATGTTCACTTTTAGTACGTAAAAAAACTTTCTTAGACAATTTTTAATGACGTTAGTTCCAAACTAAAAGAATTAGATAGTTTCGCAAAAGAAAATTCTTTTTCACTGTATGAAATGTCTTAGAAAAATCTTTGAAAAATTTTTTTGAAAGGACAATTTTTTTTCAATAATGTTCACTTTTAGTACGTAAAAAAACTTTCTTAGACAATTTTTAATGACGTTAGTTCCAAACTAAAAAAATTAGATAGTTTCGCAAAAAAAAATTATTTTTCACTATATGAAATGTCTTGGAATAATTTTTTTGAAAAGACAATTTTTTTCAATAATGTTCACTTTTAGTACGTAAAAAAACTTTCTTAGACAATTTTTAATGACGTTAGTTCCAAACTAAAAGAATTAGGTAGTTTCGCAAAAAAAATTATTTTTCACTGTATGAAATGTCTTAGAAAAATTTTTGAAAAATTTTTTTGAAAAGACAATTTTTTTTCAATAATGTTCACTTTTAGTACGTAAAAAAACTTTCTTAGACAATTTTTAATGACGTTAGTTCCAAACTAAAAGAATTAGATAGTTTCGCAAAAAAAATTTTTTTTTACTGTATGAAATGTCTTAGAAAAATTTTTGAAAAGTTTTTTTGAAGACAATTTTTTTTCAATAATGTTCACTTTTAGTACGTAAAAAAACTTTCTTAGACAATTTTTAATGACGTTAGTTCCAAACTAAAAGAATTAGATAGTTTCGCAAAAAAAAATTATTTTTCACTGTATGAAATGTCTTGGAATAATTTTTTTGAAAAGACAATTTTTTTCAATAATGTTCACTTTTAGTACGTAAAAAAACTTTCTTAGACAATTTTTAATGACGTTAGTTCCAAACTAAAAGAATTAGATAGTTTCGCAAAAGAAAATTCTTTTTCACTGTATGAAATGTCTTAGAAAAATCTTTGAAAAATTTTTTTGAAAGGACAATTTTTTTTCAATAATGTTCACTTTTAGTACGTAAAAAAACTTTCTTAGACAATTTTTAATGACGTTAGTTCCAAACTAAAAAAATTAGATAGTTTCGCAAAAAAAAATTATTTTTCACTATATGAAATGTCTTGGAATAATTTTTTTGAAAAGACAATTTTTTTCAATAATGTTCACTTTTAGTACGTAAAAAAACTTTCTTAGACAATTTTTAATGACGTTAGTTCCAAACTAAAAGAATTAGGTAGTTTCGCAAAAAAAATTATTTTTCACTGTATGAAATGTCTTAGAAAAATTTTTGAAAAATTTTTTTGAAAAGACAATTTTTTTTCAATAATGTTCACTTTTAGTACGTAAAAAAACTTTCTTAGACAATTTTTAATGACGTTAGTTCCAAACTAAAAGAATTAGATAGTTTCGCAAAAAAAAATTATTTTTCACTATATGAAATGTCTTGGAATAATTTTTTTGAAAAGACAATTTTTTTCAATAATGTTCACTTTTAGTACGTAAAAAAACTTTCTTAGACAATTTTTAATGACGTTAGTTCCAAACTAAAAGAATTAGATAGTTTCGCAAAAAAAATTTTTTTTTACTGTATGAAATGTCTTAGAAAAATTTTTGAAAAGTTTTTTTGAAGACAATTTTTTTTCAATAATGTTCACTTTTAGTACGTAAAAAAACTTTCTTAGACAATTTTTAATGACGTTAGTTCCAAACTAAAAGAATTAGATAGTTTCGCAAAAAAAAATTATTTTTCACTGTATGAAATGTCTTGGAATAATTTTTTTGAAAAGACAATTTTTTTCAATAATGTTCACTTTTAGTACGTAAAAAAACTTTCTTAGACAATTTTTAATGACGTTAGTTCCAAACTAAAAGAATTAGATAGTTTCGCAAAAGAAAATTATTTTTCACTGTATGAAATGTCTTAGAAAAATCTTTGAAAAATTTTTTTGAAAGGATAATTTTTTTTCAATAATGTTCACTTTTAGTACGTAAAAAAACTTTCTTAGACAATTTTTAATGACGTTAGTTCCAAACTAAAAAAATTAGATAGTTTCGCAAAAAAAATTTTTTTTTACTGTATGAAATGTCTTAGAAAAATTTTTGAAAAGTTTTTTTGAAGACAATTTTTTTTCAATAATGTTCACTTTTAGTACGTAAAAAAACTTTTTTAGACAACTTTTAATGACGTTAGTTCCAAACTAAAAGAATTAGATAGTTTCGCAAAAAAAAATTATTTTTCACTGTATGAAATGTCTTGGAATAATTTTTTTGAAAAGACAATTTTTTTCAATAATGTTCACTTTTAGTACGTAGAAAAACTTTCTTAGACAATTTTTAATGACGTTAGTTCCAAACTAAAAGAATTAGATAGTTTCGCAAAAAAAAATTATTTTTCACTGTATGAAATGTCTTGGAATAATTTTTTTGAAAAGACAATTTTTTTCAATAATGTTCACTTTTAATACGTAAAAAATCTTTCTTAGACAATTTTTAATGACGTTAGTTCCAAACTAAAAGAATTAGATAGTTTCGCAAAAAAAAATTATTTTTCACTGTATGAAATGTCTTGGAAAAACTTTTGAAAAAATTTTTTGAAAAGACAATTTTTTTTCAATAATGTTCACTTTTAGTACGTAAAAAAACTTTCTTAGACAATTTTTAATGACGTTAATTCCAAACTAAAAGAATTAGATAGTTTCGCAAAAAAAATTATTTTTCACTGTATAAAGTGTCTTGGAAAAATTTTTTTGAAAAGACAATTTTTTTTCAATAATGTTCATTTTTAGTACGTAAAAAAACTTTCTTAGACAATTTTTAATGACGTTAGTTCCAAACTAAAAGAATTAGATAGTTTCGCAAAAAAAAATTATTTTTCACTGTATGAAATGTCTTAGAAGAATTTTTGAATAAATTTTTTGAAAAGACAATTTTTTTTCAATAATGTTCACTTTTAGTACGTAAAAAAACATTCTTAGACAATTTTTAATGACGTTAGTTCCAAACTAAACGAATTAGATAGTTTCGCAAAAAAAAATTATTTTTCATTGTATGAAATGTCTTAGAAAAATTTTTGAATAAATTGTTTAAAAAGACAATTTTTTTTCAATAATGTTCACGTTTAGTACGTAAAAAAACTTTCTTAGACAATTTTTAATGACGTTAGTTCCAAACTAAAAGAATTAGATAGTTTCGCAAAAAAAATTATTTTTCACTGTATGAAATGTCTTAGAAAAATTTTTGAAAATTTTTTTTTAAAAGACAATTTTTTTTCAATAATGTTCACTTTTAGTACGTAAAAAAACTTTCTTAGACAATTTTTAATGACGTTAGTTCCAAACTAAAAGAATTAGATAGTTTCGCAAAAAAAAATTATTTTTTACTGTATGAAATGTCTTGGAAAAATTGTTTGAAAAAACAATTTTTTTTCAATAATGTTCATTTTTAGTACGTAAAAAAACTTTTTTAGACAATTTTTAACGACGTTAGTTCCAAACTAAAAGAATTAGATAGTTTCGCAAAAAAAAATTATTTTTCACTGTATGAAATGTCTTGGAAAAAATTTTTTGAAAAGACAATTTTTTACAATAATGTTCACTTTTAGTACGTAAAACAACTTTCTTAGACAATTTTTAATGACGTTAGTTCCAAACTAAAAGAATTAGATAGTTATCGCAAAAAAAATTATTTTTCACTGTATGAAATGTCTTGGAAAAATTTTTTGAAAAGACAATTTTTTTTCAATAATGTTCATTTTTAGTACGTAAAAAAACTTTCTTAGACAATTTTTAATGACGTTAGTTCCAAACTAAAAGAATTAGATAGTTTCGCAAAAAAAAATTATTTTTCACTGTATGAAATGTCTTGGAATAATTTTTTTGAAAAGACAATTTTTTTCAATAATGTTCACTTTCAGTACGTAAAAAAACTTTCTTAGACAATTTTTAATGACGTTAGTTCCAAACTAAAAAAATTAGATAGTTTCGCAAAAAAAAATTTGTTTTCACTGTATGAAATGTCTTAGAAAAATTTTTGAAATATTTTTTTTAAAGGACAATTTTTTTTCAATAATGTTCACTTTTAGTACGTAAAAAAACTTTCTTAGACAATTTTTAATGACGTTAGTTCCAAACTAAAAGAATTAGATAGTTTCGCAAAAAAAATTATTTTTCACTGTATGAAATGTCTTAGAAAAATTTTTGAAAAATTTTTTTGAAAAGACAATTTTTTTTCAATAATGTTCACTTTTAGTACGTAAAAAAACTTTCTTAGACAATTTTTAATGACGTTAGTTCCAAACTAAAAGAATTAGATAGTTTCGCAAAAAAAAATTATTTTTCACTGTATGAAATGTCTTGGAATAATTTTTTTGAAAAGACAATTTTTTTCAATAATGTTCACTTTTAGTACGTAAAAAAACTTTCTTAGACAATTTTTAATGACGTTAGTTCCAAACTAAAAGAATTAGATAGTTTCGCAAAAAAAATTTTTTTTTACTGAATGAAATGTCTTAGAAAAATTTTTGAAAAGTTTTTTTGAAGACAATTTTTTTTCAATAATGTTCACTTTTAGTACGTAAAAAAACTTTCTTAGACAATTTTTAATGACGTTAGTTCCAAACTAAAAGAATTAGATAGTTTCGCAAAAAAAAATTATTTTTCACTGTATGAAATGTCTTGGAATAATTTTTTTGAAAAGACAATTTTTTTCAATAATGTTCACTTTTAGTACGTAGAAAAACTTTCTTAGACAATTTTTAATGACGTTAGTTCCAAACTAAAAGAATTAGATAGTTTCGCAAAAAAAAATTATTTTTCACTGTATGAAATGTCTTGGAATAATTTTTTTGAAAAGACAATTTTTTTCAATAATGTTCACTTTTAGTACGTAAAAAAACTTTCTTAGACAATTTTTAATGACGTTAGTTCCAAACTAAAAGAATTAGATAGTTTCGCAAAAAAAAATTATTTTTCACTGTATGAAATGTCTTAGAAAAATCTTTGAAAAATTTTTTTGAAAAGACAATTTTTTTTCAATAATGTTCACTTTTAGTACGTAAAAAAACTTTCTTAGACAATTTTTAATGACGTTAGTTCCAAACTAAAAGAATTAGATAGTTTCGCAAAAAAAAATTATTTTTCACTGTATGAAATGTCTTGGAATAATTTTTTTAAAAAGACAATTTTTTTCAATAATGTTCACTTTTAGTACGTAAAAAAACTTTCTTAGACAATTTTTAATGACGTTAATTCCAAACTAAAAGAATTAGATAGTTTCGCAAAAAAAAATTATTTTTCACTGTATGAAATGTCTTGGAAAAATTTTTTTGAAAAGACAATTTTTTTTCAATAATGTTCATTTTTAGTACGTAAAAAATCTTTCTTAGACAATTTTTAATGACGTTAGTTCCAAACTAAAAGAATTAGATAGTTTCGCAAAAAAAAATTATTTTTCACTGTATGAAATGTCTTAGAAAAACTTTTGAAAAATTTTTTTGAAAAGACAATTTTTTTTCAATAATGTATGAAATGTCTTGGAATAATTTTTTTGAAAAGACAATTTTTTTCAATAATGTTCACTTTTAGTACGTAGAAAAACTTTCTTAGACAATTTTTAATGACGTTAGTTCCAAACTAAAAGAATTGGATAGTTTCGCAAAAAAAAATTATTTTTCACTGTATGAAATGTCTTGGAATAACTTTTTTGAAAAGCCAATTTTTTTCAATAATGTTCACTTTTAGTACGTAAAAAAACTTTCTTAGACAATTTTTAATGACGTTAGTTCCAAACTAAAAGAATTAGATAGTTTCGCAAAAAAAAATTATTTTTCACTGTATGAAATGTCTTGGAATAATTTTTTTGAAAAGACAATTTTTTTCAATAATGTTCACTTTTAGTACGTAAAAAAACTTTCTTAGACAATTTTTAATGACGTTAGTTCCAAACTAAAAGAATTAGATAGTTTCGCAAAAAAAAATTATTTTTCACTGTATGAAATGTCTTGGAAAAATTTTTTTGAAAAGACAATTTTTTTTCAATAATGTTCATTTTTAGTACGTAAAAAATCTTTCTTAGACAATTTTTAATGACGTTAGTTCCAAACTAAAAGAATTAGATAGTTTCGCAAAAAAAAATTATTTTTCACTGTATGAAATGTTTTAGAAAAACTTTTGAAAAATTTTTTTGAAAAGACAATTTTTTTTCAATAATGTTCATTTTTAGTACGTAAAAAAAATTTCTTAGACAATTTTTAATGACGTTAGTTCCAAACTAAAAGAATTAGATAGTTTCGCAAAAAAAAATTATTTTTCACTGTATGAAATGTCTTAGAAAAATTTTTGAATAAATTTTTTGAAAAGACAATTTTTTTTCAATAATGTTCACTTTTAGTACGTAAAAAAGCATTCTTAGACAACTTTTAATGACGTTAGTTCCAAACTAAACGAATTAGATAGTTTCGCAAAAAAAAATTATTTTTCATTGTATGAAATGTCTTAGAAAAATTTTTGAATAAATTGTTTAAAAAGACAATTTTTTTTCAATAATGTTCACTTTTAGTACGTAAAAAAACTTTCTTAGACAATTTTTAATGACGTTAGTTCCAAACTAAAAGAATTAGATAGTTTCGCAAAAAAAATTATTTTTCACTGTATGAAATGTCTTAGAAAATTTTTTGAAAATTTTTTTTGAAAAGACAATTTTTTTTCAATAATGTTCACTTTTAGTACGTAAAAAAACTTTCTTAGACAATTTTTAATGACGTTAGTTCCAAACTAAAAGAATTAGATAGTTTCGCAAAAAAAAATTATTTTTCACTGTATGAAATGTCTTGGAATAACTTTTTTGAAAAGACAATTTTTTACAATAATGTTCACTTTTAGTACGTAAAAAAACTTTCTTAGACAATTTTTAATGACGTTAGTTCCAAACTAAAAGAATTAGATAGTTTCGCAAAAAAAATTATTTTTCACTGTATGAAATGTCTTGGAAAAATTTTTTGAAGACATTTTTTTTTCAATAATGTTCATTTTTAGTACGTAAAAAAACTTTCTTAGACAATTTTTAATGACGTTAGTTCCAAACTAAAAGAATTAGATAGTTTCGCAAAAAAAAATTATTTTTCACTGTATGAAATGTCTTGGAATAATTTTTTTGAAAAGACAATTTTTTTCAATAATGTTCACTTTCAGTACGTAAAAAAACTTTCTTAGATAATTTTTAATGACGTTAGTTCCAAACTAAAAGAATTAGATAGTTTCGCAAAAAAAAATTATTTTTCACTGTATGAAATGTCTTAGAAAAATTTTTGAAATATTTTTTTTAAAGGACAATTTTTTTTCAATAATGTTCACTTTTAGTACGTAAAAAAACTTTCTTAGACAATTTTTAATGACGTTAGTTCCAAACTAAAAGAATTAGATAGTTTCGCAAAAAAAATTATTTTTCACTGTATGAAATGTCTTAGAAAAATTTTTGAAAAATTTTTTTTAAAGGACAATTTTTTTTCAATAGTGTTCACTTTTAGTACGTAAAAAAACTTTCTTAGACAATTTTTAAGGACGTTAGTTCCAAACTAAAAGAATTAGATAGTTTCGCAAAAAAAAATTATTTTTCACTATATGAAATGTCTTGGAAAAATTTTTTTGAAAAGCCAATTTTTTTTCAATAATGTTCATTTTTAGTACGTCAAAAAACTTTCTTAGACAATTTTTAATGACGTTAGTTCCAAACTAAAAGAATTAGAGAGTTTCGAAAAAAAAATTATTTTTCACTGTATGAAATGTCTTAGAAAAGTTTTTGAAAAATTTTTTTGAAAAGACAATTTTTTTTCAATAATGTTCACTTTTAGTACGTAAAAAAACTTTCTTAGACAATTTTTAATGACGTTAGTTCCAAACTAAAAGAATTAGATAGTTTCGCTAAAAAAAATTATTTTTCACTGTATGAAATGTCTTGGAAAAGTTTTTTTAAAAAGACAATTTTTTTTCAATAATGTTCATTTTTAGTACGTAAAAAAACTTTCTTGAGACAATTTTTAATGACGTTAGTTCCAAACTAAAAGAATTAGAGAGCTTGGCAAAAAAAAATTATTTTTCACTGTATGAAATGTCTTAGAAAAATTTTTGAAAAGTTTTTTTGAAAAGACAATTTTTTTCAATAATGTTCACTTTTAGTACGTAAAAAAACTTTCTTAGACAATTTTTAATGACGTTAGTTCCAAACTAAAAGAATTAGATAGTTTCGCAAAAATAATTATTTTTCACTGTATGAAATGTCTTGGAAAAATTTTTTGAAAAGACAATTTTTTTCAATAATGTTCATTTTTAGTACGTAAAAAAACTTTCTTAGACAATTTTTAATGACGTTAGTTCCAAACTAAAAGAATTAGATAGTTTCGCAAAAAAAAATTATTTTTCACTGTATGAAATGTCTTGGAATAATTTTTTTGAAAAGACAATTTTTTTCAATAATGTTCACTTTTAGTACGTAAAACAACTTTCTTAGACAATTTTTAATGACGTTAGTTCCAAACTAAAAGAATTAGATAGTTTCGCAAAAAAAAATTTGTTTTCACTGTATGAAATGTCTTAGAAAAATTTTTGAAATATTTTTTTTAAAGGACAATTTTTTTTCAATAATGTTCACTTTTAGTACGTAAAAAAACTTTCTTAGACAATTTTTAATGACGTTAGTTCCAAACTAAAAGAATTAGGTAGTTTCGCAAAAAAAATTATTTTTCACTGTATGAAATGTCTTAGAAAAATTTTTGAAAATTTTTTTTGAAAAGACAATTTTTTTTCAATAATGTTCACTTTTAGTACGTAAAAAAACTTTCTTAGACAATTTTTAATGACGTTAGTTCCAAACTAAAAGAATTAGATAGTTTCGCAAAAAAAAATTATTTTTCACTGTATGAAATGTCTTGGAATAATTTTTTTGAAAAGACAATTTTTTTCAATAATGTTCACTTTTAGTACGTAAAAAAACTTTCTTAGACAATTTTTAATGACGTTAGTTCCAAACTAAAAGAATTAGATAGTATCGCAAAAAAAATTTTTTTTTACTGTATGAAATGTCTTAGAAAAATTTTTGAAAAGTTTTTTTGAAGACAATTTTTTTTCAATAATGTTCACTTTTAGTACGTAAAAAAACTTTCTTAGACAATTTTTAATGACGTTAGTTCCAAACTAAAAGAATTAGATAGTTTCGCAAAAAAAAATTATTTTTCACTGTATGAAATGTCTTGGAATAATTTTTTTGAAAAGACAATTTTTTTCAATAATGTTCACTTTTAGTACGTAGAAAAACTTTCTTAGACAATTTTTAATGACGTTAGTTCCAAACTAAAAGAATTAGATAGTTTCGCAAAAAAAAATTATTTTTCACTGTATGAAATGTCTTGGAATAATTTTTTTGAAAAGACAATTTTTTTCAATAATGTTCACTTTTAGTACGTAAAAAAACTTTCTTAGACAATTTTTAATGACGTTAGTTCCAAACTAAAAGAATTAGATAGTTTCGCAAAAGAAAATTATTTTTCACTGTATGAAATGTCTTAGAAAAATCTTTGAAAAATTTTTTTGAAAGGACAATTTTTTTTCAATAATGTTCACTTTTAGTACGTAAAAAAACTTTCTTAGACAATTTTTAATGACGTTAGTTCCAAACTAAAAAAATTAGATAGTTTCGCAAAAAAAATTTTTTTTTACTGTATGAAATGTCTTAGAAAAATTTTTGAAAAGTTTTTTTGAAGACAATTTTTTTTCAATAATGTTCACTTTTAGTACGTAAAAAAACTTTTTTAGACAACTTTTAATGACGTTAGTTCCAAACTAAAAGAATTAGATAGTTTCGCAAAAAAAAATTATTTTTCACTGTATGAAATGTCTTGGAATAATTTTTTTGAAAAGACAATTTTTTTCAATAATGTTCACTTTTAGTACGTAGAAAAACTTTCTTAGACAATTTTTAATGACGTTAGTTCCAAACTAAAAGAATTAGATAGTTTCGCAAAAAAAAATTATTTTTCACTGTATGAAATGTCTTGGAATAATTTTTTTGAAAAGACAATTTTTTTCAATAATGTTCACTTTTAGTACGTAAAAAAACTTTCTTAGACAATTTTTAATGACGTTAGTTCCAAACTAAAAGAATTAGATAGTTTCGCAAAAAAAAATTCTTTTTCACTGTATGAAATGTTTTAGAAAAATCTTTGAAAAATTTTTTTGAAAGGACAATTTTTTTTCAATAATGTTCACTTTTAGTACGTAAAAAAACTTTCTTAGACAATTTTTAATGACGTTAGTTCCAAACTAAAAGAATTAGATAGTTTCGCAAAAAAAAATTATTTTTCACTGTATGAAATGTCTTGGAATAATTTTTTTGAAAAGACAATTTTTTTCAATAATGTTCACTTTTAGTACGTAAAAAAACTTTCTTAGACAATTTTTAATGACGTTAGTTCCAAACTAAAAGAATTAGATAGTTTCGCAAAAAAAAATTATTTTTCACTGTATGAAATGTCTTGGAAAAATTTTTTTGAAAAGACAATTTTTTTCAATAATGTTCACTTTTAGTACGTAAAAAAACTTTCTTAGACAATTTTTAATGACGTTAGTTCCAAACTAAAAGAATTAGATAGTTTCGCAAAAAAAAATTATTTTTCACTGTATGAAATGTCTTAGAAAAATTTTTGAAAAATTTTTTTTAAAGGACAATTTTTTTTCAATAGTATTCACTTTTAGTACGTAAAAAAACTTTCTTAGACAATTTTTAAGGACGTTAGTTCCAAACTAAAAGAATTAGATAGTTTCGCAAAAAAAAATTATTTTTCACTATATGAAATGTCTTGGAAAAATTTTTTTGAAAAGCCAATTTTTTTTCAATAATGTTCATTTTTAGTACGTAAAAAAACTTTCTTAGACAATTTTTAATGACGTTAGTTCCAAACTAAAAGAATTAGGTAGTTTCGCAAAAAAAATTATTTTTCACTGTATGAAATGTCTTAGAAAAATTTTTGAAATATTTTTTTTAAAGGACAATTTTTTTTCAATAATGTTCACTTTTAGTACGTAAAAAAACTTTCTTAGACAATTTTTAATGACGTTAGTTCCAAACTAAAAGAATTAGGTAGTTTCGCAAAAAAAATTATTTTTCACTGTATGAAATGTCTTAGAAAAATTTTTGAATTAATTTTTTGAAAAGACAATTTTTTTTCAATAATGTTCACTTTTAGTACGTAAAAAAACTTTCTTAGACAATTTTTAATGACGTTAGTTCCAAACTAAAAGAATTAGATAGTTTCGCAAAAAAAAATTATTTTTCACTGTATGAAATGTCTTGGAATAATTTTTTTGAAAAGACAATTTTTTTCAATAATGTTCACTTTTAGTACGTAGAAAACTTTCTTAGACAATTTTTAATGACGTTAGTTCCAAACTAAAAGAATTAGATAGTTTCGCAAAAAAAAATTATTTTTCACTGTATGAAATGTCTTGGAATAATTTTTTTGAAAAGACAATTTTTTTCAATAATGTTCACTTTTAGTACGTAAAAAAACTTTCTTAGACAATTTTTAATGACGTTAGTTCCAAACTAAAAGAATTAGATAGTTTCGCAAAAAAAAATTATTTTTCACTGTATGAAATGTCTTAGAAAAATCTTTGAAAAATTTTTTTGAAAGGACAATTTTTTTTCAATAATGTTCACTTTTAGTACGTAAAAAAACTTTCTTAGACAATTTTTAATGACGTTAGTTCCAAACTAAAAGAATTAGATAGTTTCGCAAAAAAAAATTATTTTTCACTGTATGAAATGTCTTGGAATAATTTTTTTGAAAAGACAATTTTTTTCAATAATGTTCACTTTTAGTACGTAAAAAAACTTTCTTAGACAATTTTTAATGACGTTAGTTCCAAACTAAAAGAATTAGATAGTTTCGCAAAAAAAATTTTTTTTTATTGTATGAAATGTCTTAGAAAAATTTTTGAAAAGTTTTTTTGAAGACAATTTTTTTTCAATAATGTTCACTTTTAGTACGTAAAAAAACTTTCTTAGACAATTTTTAATGACGTTAGTTCCAAACTAAAAGAATTAGATAGTTTCGCAAAAAAAAATTATTTTTCACTGTATGAAATGTCTTGGAATAATTTTTTTGAAAAGACAATTTTTTTCAATAATGTTCACTTTTAGTACGTAGAAAAACTTTCTTAGACAATTTTTAATGACGTTAGTTCCAAACTAAAAGAATTGGATAGTTTCGCTAAAAAAAATTATTTTTCACTGTATGAATTGTCTTGGAATAATTTTTTTGAAAAGACAATTTTTTTCAATAATGTTCACTTTTAGTACGTAAAAAAACTTTCTTAGACAATTTTTAATGACGTTAGTTCCAAACTAAAAGAATTAGATAGTTTCGCAAAAAAAAATTATTTTTCACTGTATGAAATGTCTTAGAAAAATCTTTGAAAAATTTTTTTGAAAGGACAATTTTTTTTCAATAATGTTCACTTTTAGTACGTAAAAAAACTTTCTTAGACAATTTTTAATGACGTTAGTTCCAAACTAAAAGAATTAGATAGTTTCGCAAAAAAAAAATTATTTTTCACTGTATGAAATGTCTTGGAATAATTTTTTTGAAAAGACAATTTTTTTCAATAATGTTCACTTTTAGTACGTAAAAAAACTTTCTTAGACAATTTTTAATGACGTTAGTTCCAAACTAAAAGAATTAGATAGTTTCGCAAAAAAAAATTATTTTTCACTATATGAAATGTCTTGGAAAAATTTTTTTGAAAAGACAATTTTTTTCAATAATGTTCACTTTTAGTACGTAAAAAAACTTTCTTAGACAATTTTTAATGACGTTAGTTCCAAACTAAAAGAATTAGAGAGTTTCGAAAAAAAAATTATTTTTCACTGTATGAAATGTCTTAGAAAAGTTTTTGAAAAATTTTTTTGAAAAGACAATTTTTTTTCAATAATGTTCACTTTTAGTACGTAAAAAAACTTTCTTAGACAATTTTTAATGACGTTAGTTCCAAACTAAAAGAATTAGATAGTTTCGCAAAAAAAAATTATTTTTCACTGTATGAAATGTCTTGGAAAAGTTTTTTTAAAAAGACATTTTTTTTTCAATAATGTTCATTTTTAGTACGTAAAAAAACTTTCTTGAGACAATTTTTAATGACGTTAGTTCCAAACTAAAAGAATTAGAGAGCTTGGCAAAAAAAAATTATTTTTCACTGTATGAAATGTCTTAGAAAAATTTTTGAAAAGTTTTTTTGAAAAGACAATTTTTTTCAATAATGTTCACTTTTAGTACGTAAAAAAACTTTTTTAGACAACTTTTAATGACGTTAGTTCCAAACTAAAAGAATTAGATAGTTTCGCAAAAAAAAATTATTTTTCACTGTATGAAATGTCTTGGAATAATTTTTTTGAAAAGACAATTTTTTTCAATAATGTTCACTTTTAGTACGTAGAAAAACTTTCTTAGACAATTTTTAATGACGTTAGTTCCAAACTAAAAGAATTAGATAGTTTCGCAAAAAAAAATTATTTTTCACTGTATGAAATGTCTTGGAATAATTTTTTTGAAAAGACAATTTTTTTTCAATAATGTTCACTTTTAGTACGTAAAAAAACTTTCTTAGACAATTTTTAAGGACGTTAGTTCCAAACTAAAAGAATTAGATAGTTTCGCAAAAAAAAATTCTTTTTCACTGTATGAAATGTTTTAGAAAAATCTTTGAAAAATTTTTTTGAAAGGACAATTTTTTTTCAATAATGTTCACTTTTAGTACGTAAAAAAACTTTCTTAGACAATTTTTAATGACGTTAGTTCCAAACTAAAAGAATTAGATAGTTTCGCAAAAAAAAATTATTTTTCACTGTATGAAATGTCTTGGAATAATTTTTTTGAAAAGACAATTTTTTTCAATAATGTTCACTTTTAGTACGTAAAAAAACTTTCTTAGACAATTTTTAATGACGTTAGTTCCAAACTAAAAGAATTAGATAGTTTCGCAAAAAAAAATTATTTTTCACTGTATGAAATGTCTTAGAAAAATTTTTGAAAAATTTTTTTTAAAGGACAATTTTTTTTCAATAGTGTTCACTTTTAGTACGTAAAAAAACTTTCTTAGACAATTTTTAAGGACGTTAGTTCCAAACTAAAAGAATTAGATAGTTTCGCAAAAAAAAATTATTTTTCACTATATGAAATGTCTTGGAAAAATTTTTTTGAAAAGCCAATTTTTTTTCAATAATGTTCATTTTTAGTACGTAAAAAAACTTTCTTAGACAATTTTTAATGACGTTAGTTCCAAACTAAAAGAATTAGAGAGTTTCGAAAAAAAATTTATTTTTCACTGTATGAAATGTCTTAGAAAATTTTTGAAAAATTTTTTTGAAAAGACAATTTTTTTTCAATAATGTTCACTTTTAGTACGTAAAAAAACTTTCTTAGACAATTTTTAATGACGTTAGTTCCAAACTAAAAGAATTAGATAGTTTCGCAAAAAAAAATTATTTTTCACTGTATGAAATGTCTTGGAAAAGTTTTTTTAAAAAGACAATTTTTTTCAATAATGTTCATTTTTAGTACGTAAAAAAACTTTCTTGAAACAATTTTTAATGACGTTAGTTCCAAACTAAAAGAATTAGAGAGCTTGGCAAAAAAAAATTATTTTTCACTGTATGAAATGTCTTAGAAAAATTTTTGAAAAGTTTTTTTGAAAAGACAATTTTTTTCAATAATGTTCACTTTTAGTACGTAAAAAAACTTTCTTAGACAACTTTTAATGACGTTAGTTCCAAACTAAAAGAATTAGATAGTTTCGCAAAAAAAAATTATTTTTCACCGTATGAAATGTCTTGGAAAAAATTTTTTGAAAAGACAATTTTTTTTCAATAATGTTCATTTTTAGTACGTAAAAAAACTTTCGTAGATAATTTTTAATGACGTTAGTTCCAAACTAAAAGAATTAGAGAGTTTGGCAAAAAAAAATTATTTTTCACTGTATGAAATGTCTTGGAAAAGTTTTTTTGAAAAGACAATTTTTTTTCAATAATGTTCATTTTTAGTACGTAAAAAAACATTCTTAGACAATTTTTAATGACGCTAGTTGCAAACTAAAAGAATTACAGAGTTTGGCAAAAAAAAATTATTTTTCACTGTATGAAATGTCTTAGAAAATTTTTGAAAAAGTTTTTTGAAAAGACAATTTTTTTCAATAATGTTCACTTTTAGTACGTAAAAAAACTTTCTTAGACAATTTTTAATGACGTTAGTTCCAAACTAAAAGAATTAGATAGTTTCGCAAAAAAAAATTATTTTTCACTGTATGAAATGTCTTAGAAGAATTTTTGAAAAATTTTTTTGAAAAGACAATTTTTTTTCAATAATGTTCACTTTTAGTACGTAAAAAAACTTTCTTAGACAATTTTTAATGACGTTAGTTCCAAACTAAAAGAATTAGATAGTTTCGCTAAAAAAAATTATTTTTCACTGTATGAAATGTCTTGGAATAATTTTTATGAAAAGCCAATTTTTTCTCAATAATGTTCACTTTTAGTACGTAAAAAAACTTTCTTAGACAATTTTTAATGACGTTAGTTCCAAACTAAAAGAATTAGATAGTTTCGCAAAAAAAAATTATTTTTCACTGTATGAAATGTCTTAGAAAAATTTTGAAAAATTTTTTTGAAAAGACAATTTTTTTTCAATAATGTTCACTTTTAGTACGTAAAAAAACTTTCTTAGACAATTTTTAATGACGTTAGCTCCAAACTAAAAGAATTAGATAGTTTCGCAAAAAAAAATTATTTTTCCTTGTATGAAATGTCTTGGAAAAATTCTTTGAAAAAACAATTTTTTTTCAATAATGTTCATTTTTAGTACGTAAAAAAACTTTTTTAGACAATTTTTAACGACGTTAGTTCCAAACTAAAAGAATTAAATAGTTTCGCAAAAAAAATTATTTTTCACTGTATGAAATGTCTTGGAATAATTTTTTTGAAAAGACAATTTTTTTCAATAATGTTCACTTTTAGTACGTAGAAAAACTTTCTTAGACAATTTTTAATGACGTTAGTTCCAAACTAAAAGAATTAGATAGTTTCGCAAAAAAAAATTATTTTTCACTGTATGAAATGTCTTAGAAAAATTTTTGAAAAATTTTTTTTAAAGGACAATTTTTTTTCAATAATGTTCACTTTTAGTACGTAAAAAACTTTCTTAGACAATTTTTAATGACGTTAGTTCCAAACTAAAAGAATTAGAGAGTTTGGCAAAAAAAAATTATTTTTCACTGTATGAAATGTCTTGGAAAAATTTTTTTGAAAAGACAATTTTTTTTCAATAATGTTCATTTTTAGTACGTAAAAAAACTTTCTTAGACAATTTTTAATGACGTTAGTTGCAAACTAAAAGAATTAGAGAGTTTGGCAAAAAAAAATTTTTTTTCACTGTATGAAATGTCTTAGAAAAATTTTTGAAAAGTTTTTTGAAAAGACAATTTTTTTCAATAATGTTCACTTTTAGTACGTAAAAAAACTTTCTTAGACAATTTTTAATGACGTTAGTTCCAAACTAAAAGAATTAGATAGTTTCGCAAAAAAAAATTTTTTTTCACTGTATGAAATGTCTTTGAAAAATTTTTGAAAAATTTTTTTGAAAAGACAATTTTTTTTCAATAATGTTCACTTTTAGTACGTAAAAAAACTTTCTTAGACAATTTTTAATGACGTTAGTTCCAAACTAAAAGAATTAGATAGTTTCGCAAAAAAAAATTATTTTTCACTGTATGAAATGTCTTGGAAAAATTTTTTGAAAAGACAACTTTTTTTCAATAATGTTCATTTTTAGTACGTAAAAAAACTTTCTTAGACAATTTTTAATGACGATAGTTGCAAACTAAAAGAATTAGACAGTTTCTCAAAAAATAATTATTTTTCACTGTATGAAATGTCTTGGAATACTTTTTTTGAAAAGCCAATTTTTTTTCAATAATGTTCACTTTTAGTACGTAAAAAAACTTTCTTAGACAATTTTTAATGACGTTAGTTCCAAACTAAAAGAATTAGATAGTTTCGCAAAAAAAAATTATTTTTCACGGTATGAAATGTCTTAGAAAAATCTTTGAAACATTTTTTTGAAAAGACAATTTTTTTTCAATAATGTTCACTTTTAGTACGTAAAAAAACTTTCTTAGACAATTTTTAATGACGTTAGTTCCAAACTAAAAGAATTAGATAGTTTCGCAAAAAAAAATTATTTTTCACTGTATGAAATGTCTTAGAAAAATCTTTGAAACATTTTTTTGAAAAGACAATTTTTTTTCAATAATGTTCACTTTTAGTACGTAAAAAAACTTTCTTAGACAATTTTTAATGACGTTAGTTCCAAACTAAAAGAATTGGATAGTTTAACAAAAAAAAATTATTTTTCACTGTATGAAATGTCTTAGAAAAATTTTTGAAAAATTTTTTTTAAAGGACAATTTTTTTTCAATAATGTTCACTTTTAGTACGTAAAAAAACTTTCTTAGACAATTTTTAATGACGTTAGTTCCAAACTAAAAGAATTAGATAGTTTCGCTAAAAAAAATTATTTTTCACTGTATGAAATGTCTTGAAAAAATTTTTTTGAAAAGACAATTTTTTTTCAATAATGTTCACTTTTAGTACGTAAAAAAACTTTCTTAGACAATTTTTAATGACGTTAATTCCAAACTAAAAGAATTAGATAGTTTCGCAAAAAAAATTATTTTTCACTGTATGAAATGTCTTAGAAAAATTTTTGAATAAACTTTTTGAAAAGACAATTTTTTTTCAATAATGTTCACTTTTAGTACGTAAAAAAGCATTCTTAGACAATTTTTAATGACGTTAGTTCCAAACTAAACGAATTAGATAGTTTTGCAAAAAAAAAATTATTTTTCACTGTATGAAATGTCTTAGAAAAATTTTTGAATAAATTTTTTGAAAAGACAATTTTTTTTCAATAATGTTCATTTTTAGTACGTAAAAAAACTTTCTTAGACAATTTTTAATGACATTAGTTCCAAACTAAAAGAATTAGATTGTTTCACAAAAAAAAACTATTTTTCACTGTATGAAATGTCTTGGAAAAATTTTTTGAAAAAACAATTGTTTTTCAATAATGTTCATTTTTAGTACGTAAAAAAACTTTTTTAGACAATTTTTAACGACGTTAGTTCCAAACTAAGAGAATTAGATAGTTTCGCAAAAAAAAATTATTTTTCACTGTATGAAATGTCTTGGAATAATTTTTTTAATAAGACAATTTTTTTCAATAATGTTCACTTTTAGTACGTAAAAAAACTTTCTTAGACAATTTTTAATGACGTTAGTTCCAAACTAAAAGAATTAGATAGTTTCGCAAAAAAAAATTATTTTTCACTGTATGAAATGTCTTGGAAAAATATTTTTAAAAAGCCAAATTTTTTCAATAATGTTCATTTTTAGTACGTAAAAAAACTTTCTTAGACAATTTTTAATGACGTTAGTTCCAAACTAAAAGAATTAGATAGTTTCGCAAAAAAAAATTATTTTTCACTGTATGAAATGTCTTGGAAAACTTTTTTGAAAAAACAATTTTTTTTCAATAATGTTCATTTTTAGTACGTAAAAAAACTTTCTTAGACAATTTTTAATGACGTTAGTTCCAAACTAAAAGAATTAGATAGTTTCGCAAAAAAAAATTATTTTTTACTGTATGAAATGTCTTGGAAAACTTTTTTGAAAAAACAATTTTTTTTCAATAATGTTCATTTTTAGTACGTAAAAAAACTTTTTTAGACAATTTTTAATGACGTTAGTTCCAAACTAAAAGAATTAGATAGTTTCGCAAAAAAAAATTATTTTTCACTGTATGAAATGTCTTGGAATACTTTTTTTGAAAAGCCAATTTTTTTTCAATAATGTTCACTTTTAGTACGTAAAAAAACTTTCTTAGACAATTTTTAATGACGTTAGTTCCAAACTAAAAGAATTAGATAGTTTCGCAAAAAAAAATTATTTTTCACGGTATGAAATGTCTTAGAAAAATCTTTGAAACATTTTTTTGAAAAGACAATTTTTTTTCAATAATGTTCACTTTTAGTACGTAAAAAAACTTTCTTAGACAATTTTTAATGACGTTAGTTCCAAACTAAAAGAATTAGATAGTTTCGCAAAAAAAAATTATTTTTCACTGTATGAAATGTCTTGGAAAAATTTTTTGAAAAGACAATTTTTTTTCAATAATGTTCATTTTTAGTACGTAAAAAAACTTTCTTAGACAATTTTTAATGACGATAGTTCCAAACTAAAAGAATTAGACAGTTTCTCAAAAAATAATTATTTTTCACTGTATGAAATGTCTTGGAATACTTTTTTTGAAAAGCCAATTTTTTTTCAATAATGTTCACTTTTAGTACGTAAAAAAACTTTCTTAGACAATTTTTAATGACGTTAGTTCCAAACTAAAAGAATTAGATAGTTTCGCAAAAAAAAATTATTTTTCACTGTATGAAATGTCTTAGAAAAATCTTTGAAACATTTTTTTGAAAAGACAATTTTTTTTCAATAATGTTCACTTTTAGTACGTAAAAAAACTTTCTTAGACAATTTTTAATGACGTTAGTTCCAAACTAAAAGAATTAGATAGTTTAACAAAAAAAAATTATTTTTCACTGTATGAAATGTCTTAGAAAAATTTTTGAAAAATTTTTTTTAAAGGACAATTTTTTTTCAATAATGTTCACTTTTAGTACGTAAAAAAACTTTCTTAGACAATTTTTAATGACGTTAGTTCCAAACTAAAAGAATTAGATAGTTTCGCTAAAAAAAATTATTTTTCACTGTATGAAATGTCTTGAAAAAATTTTTTTGAAAAGACAATTTTTTTTCAATAATGTTCACTTTTAGTACGTAAAAAAACTTTCTTAGACAATTTTTAATGACGTTAATTCCAAACTAAAAGAATTAGATAGTTTCGCAAAAAAAATTATTTTTCACTGTATGAAATGTCTTAGAAAAATTTTTGAATAAACTTTTTGAAAAGACAATTTTTTTTCAATAATGTTCACTTTTAGTACGTAAAAAAGCATTCTTAGACAATTTTTAATGACGTTAGTTCCAAACTAAACGAATTAGATAGTTTTGCAAAAAAAAAATTATTTTTCACTGTATGAAATGTCTTAGAAAAATTTTTGAATAAATTTTTTGAAAAGACAATTTTTTTTCAATAATGTTCATTTTTAGTACGTAAAAAAACTTTCTTAGACAATTTTTAATGACATTAGTTCCAAACTAAAAGAATTAGATAGTTTCACAAAAAAAAATTATTTTTCACTGTATGAAATGTCTTGGAAAAATTTTTTGAAAAAACAATTGTTTTTCAATAATGTTCATTTTTAGTACGTAAAAAAACTTTTTTAGACAATTTTTAACGACGTTAGTTCCAAACTAAGAGAATTAGATAGTTTCGCAAAAAAAAATTATTTTTCACTGTATGAAATGTCTTGGAATAATTTTTTTAATAAGACAATTTTTTTCAATAATGTTCACTTTTAGTACGTAAAAAAACTTTCTTAGACAATTTTTAATGACGTTAGTTCCAAACTAAAAGAATTAGATAGTTTCGCAAAAAAAAATTATTTTTCACTGTATGAAATGTCTTGGAAAAATATTTTTAAAAAGCCAAATTTTTTCAATAATGTTCATTTTTAGTACGTAAAAAAACTTTCTTAGACAATTTTTAATGACGTTAGTTCCAAACTAAAAGAATTAGATAGTTTCGCAAAAAAAAATTATTTTTCACTGTATGAAATGTCTTGGAAAACTTTTTTGAAAAAACAATTTTTTTTCAATAATGTTCATTTTTAGTACGTAAAAAAACTTTCTTAGACAATTTTTAATGACGTTAGTTCCAAACTAAAAGAATTAGATAGTTTCGCAAAAAAAAATTATTTTTTACTGTATGAAATGTCTTGGAAAACTTTTTTGAAAAAACAATTTTTTTTCAATAATGTTCATTTTTAGTACGTAAAAAAACTTTTTTAGACAATTTTTAATGACGTTAGTTCCAAACTAAAAGAATTAGATAGTTTCGCAAAAAAAAATTATTTTTCACTGTATGAAATGTCTTGGAATAATTTTTTTGAAAAGACAATTTTTTACAATAATGTTCACTTTTAGTACGTAAAAAAAACTTTCTTAGACAATTTTTAATGACGTTAGTTCCAAACTAAAAGAATTAGATAGTTTCGCAAAAAAAAATTATTTTTCACTATATGAAATGTCTTGGAATAATTTTTTTGAAAAGACAATTTTTTTCAATAATGTTCACTTTTAGTACGTAAAAAAACTTTCTTAGACAATTTTTAATGACGTTAGTTCCAAACTAAAAGAATTAGATAGTTTCGCAAAAAAAAATTGTTTTTCACTGTATGAAATGTCTTAGAAAAATTTTTGAAAAATTTTTTTGAAAAGACAATTTTCTTTCAATAATGTTCACGTTTAGTACGTAAAAAAACTTTCTTAGACACTTTTTAATGACGTTAGTTCCAAACTAAACGAATTAGATAGTTTCGCAAAAAAAAAACTATTTTTTACTGTATGAAATGTCTTGGAAAAAATTTTTGTAATAACAATTTTTTTTCAATAATGTTCATTTTTAGTACGTAAAAAAACTTTCTTCAACAATTTTTAATGACGTTAGTTCCAAACTAAAAGAATTAGATAGTTTCGCAAAAAAAATTATTTTTCACTGTATGAAATGTCTTGGAAAAATTTTTTTGAAAAGACAATTTTTTTTCAATAATGTTCATTTTTAGTACGTAAAAAAACTTTCTTTGACAATTTTTAATGACGTTAGTTCCAAACTAAACGAATTAGATAGTTTCGCAAAAAAAAATTATTTTTCGCTGTATGAAATGTCTTAGAAAAGTTTTTGAAAAGTTTTTTTGAAAAGACAATTTTTTTCAATAATGTTCACTTTTAGTACGTAAAAAAACTTTCTTAGACAATTTTTAATGACGTTAGTTCCAAAATAAAAGAATTAGATGGTTTCGCAAAAAAAAATTATTTTTTACTGTATGAAATGTCTTGGAAAACTTTTTTAAAAAAACAATTTTTTTTCAATAATGTTCATTTTTAGTACGTAAAAAAACTTTTTTAGACAATTTTTAACGACGTTAGTTCCAAACTAAAAGAATTAGATAGTTTCGCAAAAAAAAATTATTTTTCACTGTATGAAATGTCTTGGAATAATTTTTTTGAAAAGACAATTTTTTACAATAATGTTCACTTTTAGTACGTAAAAAAACTTTCTTAGACAATTTTTAATGACGTTAGTTCCAAACTAAAAGAATTAGATAGTTTCGCAAAAAAAAATTATTTTTCACTGTATGAAATGTCTTGGAAAACTTTTTTGAAAAACAATTTTTTTTCAATAATGTTCATTTTTAGTACGTAAAAAAACTTTCTTAGACAATTTTTAATGACGTTAGTTCCAAACTAAAAGAATTAGATAGTTTCGCAAAAAAAAATTATTTTTTACTGTATGAAATGTCTTGGAAAACTTTTTTGAAAAAACAATTTTTTTTCAATAATGTTCATTTTTAGTACGTAAAAAAACTTTTTTAGACAATTTTTAATGACGTTAGTTCCAAACTAAAAGAATTAGATAGTTTCGCAAAAAAAAATTATTTTTCACTGTATGAAATGTCTTGGAATAATTTTTTTGAAAAGACAATTTTTTACAATAATGTTCACTTTTAGTACGTAAAAAAAACTTTCTTAGACAATTTTTAATGACGTTAGTTCCAAACTAAAAGAATTAGATAGTTTCGCAAAAAAAAATTATTTTTCACTATATGAAATGTCTTGGAATAATTTTTTTGAAAAGACAATTTTTTTCAATAATGTTCACTTTTAGTACGTAAAAAAACTTTCTTAGACAATTTTTAATGACGTTAGTTCCAAACTAAAAGAATTAGATAGTTTCGCAAAAAAAAATTGTTTTTCACTGTATGAAATGTCTTAGAAAAATTTTTGAAAAATTTTTTTGAACGAACAATTTTCTTTCAATAATGTTCACGTTTAGTACGTAAAAAAACTTTCTTAGACACTTTTTAATGACGTTAGTTCCAAACTAAACGAATTAGATAGTTTCGCAAAAAAAAAACTATTTTTTACTGTATGAAATGTCTTGGAAAAATTTTTTGTAATAACAATTTTTTTTCAATAATGTTCATTTTTAGTACGTAAAAAAACTTTCTTCGACAATTTTTAATGACGTTAGTTCCAAACTAAAAGAATTAGATAGTTTCGCAAAAAAAATTATTTTTCACTGTATGAAATGTCTTGGAAAAATTTTTTTGAAAAGACAATTTTTTTTCAATAATGTTCATTTTTAGTACGTAAAAAAACTTTCTTTGACAATTTTTAATGACGTTAGTTCCAAACTAAACGAATTAGATAGTTTCGCAAAAAAAAATTATTTTTCGCTGTATGAAATGTCTTAGAAAAGTTTTTGAAAAGTTTTTTTGAAAAGACAATTTTTTTCAATAATGTTCACTTTTAGTACGTAAAAAAACTTTCTTAGACAATTTTTAATGACGTTAGTTCCAAACTAAAAGAATTAGATGGTTTCGCAAAAAAAAATTATTTTTTACTGTATGAAATGTCTTGGAAAACTTTTTTAAAAAAACAATTTTTTTTCAATAATGTTCATTTTTAGTACGTAAAAAAACTTTTTTAGACAATTTTTAACGACGTTAGTTCCAAACTAAAAGAATTAGATAGTTTCGCAAAAAAAAATTATTTTTCACTGTATGAAATGTCTTGGAATAATTTTTTTGAAAAGACAATTTTTTACAATAATGTTCACTTTTAGTACGTAAAAAAACTTTCTTAGACAATTTTTAATGACGTTAGTTCCAAACTAAAAGAATTAGATAGTTTCGCAAAAAAAATTTATTTTTCACTGTATGAAATGTCTTGGAAAAATTTTTTGAAAAGACAATTTTTTTTCAATAATGTTCATTTTTAGTACGTAAAAAAACTTTCTTAGACAATTTTTAATGACGTTAGTTCCAAACTAAAAGAATTAGATAGTTTCGCAAAAAAAATTTTTTTTTACTGTATGAAATGTCTTAGAAAAATTTTTGAAAAATTTTTTTGAAGACAATTTTTTTTCAATAATGTTCACTTTTAGTACGTGAAAAAACTTTCTTAGACAATTTTTAATGACGTTAGTTCCAAACTAAAAGAATTAGACAGTTTCGCAAAAAAAAATTATTTTTCACTGTATGAAATGTCTTGGAAAAATTTTTTGAAAAGACAATTTTTTTTCAATAATGTTCATTTTTAGTACGTAGAAAAACTTTCTTAGACAATTTTTAATGACGTTAGTTCCAAACTAAAAGAATTAGATAGTTTCGCAAAAAAAAATTATTTTTCACTGTATGAAATGTCTTGGAATAATTTTTTTAAAAAGACAATTTTTTTCAATAATGTTCACTTTTAGTACGTAAAAAAACTTTCTTAGACAATTTTTAATGACGTTAGTTCCAAACTAAAAGAATTAGATAGTTTCGCAAAAAAAAATTCTTTTTCACTGTATGAAATGTCTTAGAAAAATCTTTGAAAAATTTTTTTGGAAGGACAATTTTTTTTCAATAATGTTCACTTTTAGTACGTAAAAAAACTTTCTTAGACAATTTTTAATAACGTTAGTTCCAAACTAAAAGAATTAGATAGTTTCGCAAAAAAAAATTATTTTTCACTGTATGAAATGTCTTGGAATAACTTTTTTGAAAAGACAATTTTTTTCAATAATGTTCACTTTTAGTACGTAAAAAAACTTTCTTAGACAATTTTTAATGACGTTAGTTCCAAACTAAAAGAATTAGATAGTTTCGCAAAAAAAAATTATTTTTCACTATATGAAATGTCTTGGAAAAATTTTTTTGAAAAGACAATTTTTTTCAATAATGTTCACTTTTAGTACGTAAAAAAACTTTCTTAGACAATTTTTAATGACGTTAGTTCCAAACTAAAAGAATTAGATAGTTTCGCAAAAAAAAATTATTTTTCACTGTATGAAATGTCTTAGAAAAATTTTTGAAAAATTTTTTTTAAAGGACAATTTTTTTTCAATGGTGTTCACTTTTAGTACGTAAAAAAACTTTCTTAGACAATTTTTAATGACGTTAGTTCCAAACTAAAAGAATTAGATAGTTTCGCAAAAAAAAATTATTTTTCACTGTATGAAATGTCTTTGAAAAGTTTTTGAAAAATTTTTTTCAAAAGACAATTTTTTTTCAATAATGTTCACTTTTAGTACGTAAAAAAACTTTCTTAGACAATTTTTAATGACGTTAGTTCCAAACTAAAAGAATTAGATAGTTTCGCAAAAAAAAATTATTTTTCACTGTATGAAATGTCTTGGAAAAGTTTTTTTAAAAAGACAATTTTTTTTCAATAATGTTCATTTTTAGTACGTAAAAAAACTTTCATTAAATAATTTTTAATGACGTTAGTTCCAAACTAAAAGAATTAGAGAGCTTGGCAAAAAAAATTATTTTTCACTGTATGAAATGTCTTAGAAAAATTTTTGAAAAGTTTTTTTGAAAAGACAATTTTTTTCAATAATGTTCACTTTTAGTACGTAAAAAAACTTTCTTAGACAACTTTTAATGACGTTAGTTCCAAACTAAAAGAATTAGATGGTTTCGCAAAAAAAAATTATTTTTCACTGTATGAAATGTCTTAGAAAGATTTTTGAAAAATTTTTTTGAAAACACAAATTTTTTTCAATAATATTCATTTTTAGTACGTAAAAAAACTTTCTTAGACAATTTTTAATGACGTTAGTTCCAAACTAAAAGAATTAGATAGTTTCCCAAAAAAAAATTATTTTTCACTGTATGAAATGTCTTGGAAAAAATTTTTTGAAAAGACAATTTTTTTTCAATAATGTTCATTTTTAGTACGTAAAAAAACTTTCGTAGATAATTTTTAATGACGTTAGTTCCAAACTAAAAGAATTAGATAGTTTCGCAAAAAAAAATTATTTTTCACTGTATGAAATGTCTTAGAAAAGTTTTTGAAAAATTTTTTTTAAAGGACAATTTTTTTTCAATAATGTTCACTTTTAGTACGTAAAAAACTTTCTTAGACAATTTTTAATGACGTTAGTTCCAAACTAAAAGAATTAGAGAGTTTGGCAAAAAAAAATTATTTTTCACTGTATGAAATGTCTTGGAAAAATTTTTTTGAAAAGCCAATTTTTTTTCAATAATGTTCACTTTTAGTACGTAAAAAAACTTTCTTAGACAATTTTTAATGACGTTAGTTCCAAACTAAAAGAATTAGATAGTTTCGCAAAAAAAAATTATTTTTCACTGTATGAAATGTCTTAGAAAAATCTTTGAAACATTTTTTTGAAAAGACAATTTTTTTTCAATAATGTTCACTTTTAGTACGTAAAAAAACTTTCTTAGACAATTTTTAATGACGTTAGTTCCAAACTAAAAGAATTAGATAGTTTCGCAAAAAAAAATTATTTTTCACTGTATGAAATGTCTTGGAAAAATTTTTTGAAAAGACAATTTTTTTTCAATAATGTTCATTTTTAGTACGTAAAAAAACTTTCTTAGACAATTTTTAATGACGATAGTTCCAAACTAAAAGAATTAGACAGTTTCTCAAAAAATAAATATTTTTCACTGTATGAAATGTCTTGGAATACTTTTTTGAAAAGCCAATTTTTTTTCAATAATGTTCACTTTTAGTACGTAAAAAAACTTTCTTAGACAATTTTTAATGACGTTAGTTCCAAACTAAAAGAATTAGATAGTTTCGCAAAAAAAAATTATTTTTCACTGTATGAAATGTCTTAGAAAAATCTTTGAATCATTTTTTTGAAAAGACAATTTTTTTTCAATAATGTTCACTTTTAGTACGTAAAAAAACTTTCTTAGACAATTTTTAATGACGTTAGTTCCAAACTAAAAGAATTAGATAGTTTCGCAAAAAAAAATTATTTTTCACTGTATGAAATGTCTTAGAAAAATTTTTGAAAATTTTTTTTAAAGGACAATTTTTTTTCAATAATGTTCACTTTTAGTACGTAAAAAAACTTTCTTAGACAATTTTTAATGACGTTAGTTCCAAACTAAAAGAATTAAATAGTTTCGCTAAAAAAAATTATTTTTCACTGTATGAAATGTCTTGAAAAAATTTTTTTGAAAAGACAATTTTTTTTCAATAATGTTCATTTTTAGTACGTAAAAAAACTTTCTTAGACAATTTTTAATGACGTTAGTTCCAAACTAAAAGAATTAGATAGTTTCGCAAAAAAAATTTTTTTTTACTGTATGAAATGTCTTAGAAAAATTTTTGAAAAATTTTTTTGAAGACAATTTTTTTTCAATAATGTTCACTTTTAGTACGTAAAAAAACTTTCTTAGACAATTTTTAATGACGTTAGTTCCAAACTAAAAGAATTAGACAGTTTCGCAAAAAAAAATTATTTTTCACTGTATGAAATGTCTTGGAAAAATTTTTTGAAAAGACAATTTTTTTTCAATAATGTTCATTTTTAGTACGTAGAAAAACTTTCTTAGACAATTTTTAATGACGTTAGTTCCAAACTAAAAGAATTAGATAGTTTCGCAAAAAAAAATTATTTTTCACTGTATGAAATGTCTTGGAATAATTTTTTTAAAAAGACAATTTTTTTCAATAATGTTCACTTTTAGTACGTAAAAAAACTTTCCTAGACAATTTTTAATGACGTTAGTTCCAAACTAAAAGAATTAGATAGTTTCGCAAAAAAAAATTATTTTTCACTGTATGAAATGTCTTGGAAAAGTTTTTTTAAAAAGACAATTTTTTTTCAATAATGTTCATTTTTAGTACGTAAAAAAACTTTCATTAAATAATTTTTAATGACGTTAGTTCCAAACTAAAAGAATTAGAGAGCTTGGCAAAAAAAATTATTTTTCACTGTATGAAATGTCTTAGAAAAATTTTTGAAAAGTTTTTTTGAAAAGACAATTTTTTTCAATAATGTTCACTTTTAGTACGTAAAAAAACTTTCTTAGACAACTTTTAATGACGTTAGTTCCAAACTAAAAGAATTAGATGGTTTCGCAAAAAAAAATTATTTTTCACTGTATGAAATGTCTTAGAAAGATTTTTGAAAAATTTTTTTGAAAACACAAATTTTTTTCAATAATATTCATTTTTAGTACGTAAAAAAACTTTCTTAGACAATTTTTAATGACGTTAGTTCCAAACTAAAAGAATTAGATAGTTTCCCAAAAAAAAATTGTTTTTCACTGTATGAAATGTCTTGGAAAAAATTTTTTGAAAAGACAATTTTTTTTCAATAATGTTCATTTTTAGTACGTAAAAAAACTTTCGTAGATAATTTTTAATGACGTTAGTTCCAAACTAAAAGAATTAGATAGTTTCGCAAAAAAAAATTATTTTTCACTGTATGAAATGTCTTAGAAAAGTTTTTGAAAAATTTTTTTTAAAGGACAATTTTTTTTCAATAATGTTCACTTTTAGTACGTAAAAAACTTTCTTAGACAATTTTTAATGACGTTAGTTCCAAACTAAAAGAATTAGAGAGTTTGGCAAAAAAAAATTATTTTTCACTGTATGAAATGTCTTGGAAAAATTTTTTTGAAAAGCCAATTTTTTTTCAATAATGTTCACTTTTAGTACGTAAAAAAACTTTCTTAGACAATTTTTAATGACGTTAGTTCCAAACTAAAAGAATTAGATAGTTTCGCAAAAAAAAATTATTTTTCACTGTATGAAATGTCTTAGAAAAATCTTTGAAACATTTTTTTGAAAAGACAATTTTTTTTCAATAATGTTCACTTTTAGTACGTAAAAAAACTTTCTTAGACAATTTTTAATGACGTTAGTTCCAAACTAAAAGAATTAGATAGTTTCGCAAAAAAAAATTATTTTTCACTGTATGAAATGTCTTGGAAAAATTTTTTGAAAAGACAATTTTTTTTCAATAATGTTCATTTTTAGTACGTAAAAAAACTTTCTTAGACAATTTTTAATGACGATAGTTCCAAACTAAAAGAATTAGACAGTTTCTCAAAAAATAAATATTTTTCACTGTATGAAATGTCTTGGAATACTTTTTTGAAAAGCCAATTTTTTTTCAATAATGTTCACTTTTAGTACGTAAAAAAACTTTCTTAGACAATTTTTAATGACGTTAGTTCCAAACTAAAAGAATTAGATAGTTTCGCAAAAAAAAATTATTTTTCACTGTATGAAATGTCTTAGAAAAATCTTTGAATCATTTTTTTGAAAAGACAATTTTTTTTCAATAATGTTCACTTTTAGTACGTAAAAAAACTTTCTTAGACAATTTTTAATGACGTTAGTTCCAAACTAAAAGAATTAGATAGTTTCGCAAAAAAAAATTATTTTTCACTGTATGAAATGTCTTAGAAAAATTTTTGAAAATTTTTTTTAAAGGACAATTTTTTTTCAATAATGTTCACTTTTAGTACGTAAAAAAACTTTCTTAGACAATTTTTAATGACGTTAGTTCCAAACTAAAAGAATTAAATAGTTTCGCTAAAAAAAATTATTTTTCACTGTATGAAATGTCTTGAAAAAATTTTTTTGAAAAGACAATTTTTTTTCAATAATGTTCATTTTTAGTACGTAAAAAAACTTTCTTAGACAATTTTTAATGACGTTAGTTCCAAACTAAAAGAATTAGATAGTTTCGCAAAAAAAATTTTTTTTTACTGTATGAAATGTCTTAGAAAAATCTTTGAAAAATTTTTTTGGAAGGACAATTTTTTTTCAATAATGTTCACTTTTAGTACGTAAAAAAACTTTCTTAGACAATTTTTAATAACGTTAGTTCCAAACTAAAAGAATTAGATAGTTTCGCAAAAAAAAATTATTTTTCACTGTATGAAATGTCTTGGAATAATTTTTTTGAAAAGATAATTTTTTTCAATAATGTTCACTTTTAGTACGTAAAAAAACTTTCTTAGACAATTTTTAATGACGTTAGTTCCAAACTAAAAGAATTAGATAGTTTCGCAAAAAAAAATTATTTTTCACTGTATGAAATGTCTTGGAAAAGTTTTTTTAAAAAGACAATTTTTTTTCAATAATGTTCATTTTTAGTACGTAAAAAAACTTTCATGAGACAATTTTTAATGACGTTAGTTCCAAACTAAAACAATTAGAGAGCTTGGCAAAAAAAATTATTTTTCACTGTATGAAATGTCTTAGAAAAATTTTTGAAAAGTTTTTTTGAAAAGACAATTTTTTTCAATAATGTTCACTTTTAGTACGTAAAAAAACTTTCTTAGACAACTTTTAATGACGTTAGTTCCAAACTAAAAGAATTAGATGGTTTCGCAAAAAAAAATTATTTTTCACTGTATGAAATGTCTTAGAAAGATTTTTGAAAAATTTTTTTGAAAACACAAATTTTTTTCAATAATATTCATTTTTAGTACGTAAAAAAACTTTCTTAGACAATTTTTAATGACGTTAGTTCCAAACTAAAAGAATTAGATAGTTTCGCTAAAAAAATTATTTTTCACTGTATGAAATGTCTTGAAAAAATTTTTTTGAAAAGACAATTTTTTTTCAATAATGTTCACTTTTAGTACGTAAAAAAACTTTCTTAGACAATTTTTAATGACGTTAATTCCAAACTAAAAGAATTAGATAGTTTCGCAAAAAAAAATTATTTTTCACTGTATGAAATGTCTCAGAAAAATTTTTGAAGAAATTTTTTGAAAAGACAATTTATTTTCAAAAATGTTCACTTTTAGTACGTAAAAAAGCATTCTTAGACAATTTTTAATGACGTTAGTTCCAAACTAAACGAATTAGATAGTTTTGTTAAAAAAAAATTGTTTTTCACTGTATGAAATGTCTTAGAATAATTTTTTTATAAAGACAATTTTTTTTCAATAATGTTCACTTTTAGTACGTAAAAAAACTTTCTTAGACAATTTTTAATGACGTTAGTTCCAAACTAAAAGAATTAGATAGTTTCGCAAAAAAAAATTATTTTTCACTGTATGAAGAGTCTTAGAAAAATTTTTGAAAGTTTTTTTTGAAAAGACAATTTTTTTTTAATAATGTTCACTTTTAGTACGTAAAAAAACTTTCTTAGACAATTTTTAATGACGTTAGTTCCAAACTAAAAGAATTAGATAGTTTCGCAAAAAAAAATTATTTTTCACTGTATGAAATGTCTTGGAAAAATTTTTTGAAAAGCCAATTTTTTTTCAATAATGTTCATTTTTAGTACGTAAAAAAACTTTCTTAGACAGTTTTTAATGACGTTAGTTCCAAACTAAAAGAATTAGACAGTTTCTCAAAAAATAATTATTTTTCACTGTATGAAATGTCTTGGAATACTTTTTTTGAAAAGACAATTTTTTTTCAATAATGTTCACTTTTAGTACGTAAAAAAACTTTCTTAGACAATTTTTAATGACGTTAGTTCCAAACTAAACGAATTAGATGGTTTCGCAAAAAAAATTATTTTTCACTGTATGAAATGTCTTAGAAAAATCTTTGAAACATTTTTTTGAAAAGACAATTTTTTTTCAATAATGTTCACTTTTAGTACGTAAAAAAACTTTCTTAGACAATTTTTAATGACGTTAGTTCCAAACTAAAAGAATTAGATAGTTTCGCAAAAAAAAATTATTTTTCACTGTATGAAATGTCTTAGAAAAATTTTTGAAAAATTTTTTTTAAAGGACAATTTTTTTTCAATAATGTTCACTTTTAGTACGTAAAAAAACTTTCTTAGACAATTTTTAATGACGTTAGTTCCAAACTAAAAGAATTAGATAGTTTCGCTAAAAAAAATTATTTTTCACTGTATGAAATGTCTTGAAAAAATTTTTTTGAAAAGACAGTTTTTTTTCAATAATGTTCACTTTTAGTACGTAAAAAAACTTTCTTAGACAATTTTTAATGACGTTAATTCCAAACTAAAAGAATTAGATAGTTTCGCAAAAAAAAATTATTTTTCACTGTATGAAATGTCTTAGAAAAATTTTTGAATAAATTTTTTGAAAAGACAATTTATTTTCAATAATGTTCACTTTTAGTACGTAAAAAAGCATTCTTAGACAATTTTTAATGACGTTAGTTCCAAACTAAACGAATTAGATAGTTTTGCAAAAAAAAAATTATTTTTCATTGTATGAAATGTCTTGGAAAAATTTTTGAATTAATTTTTTGAAAAGACAATTTTTTTTCAATAATGTTCATTTTTAGTACGTAAAAAAACTTTCTTAGACAATTTTTATGACGTTAGATCCAAACTAAAAGAATTAGATAGTTTCGCAAAAAAAAAATATTTTTCACTGTATGAAATGTCTTGGAAAAATTTTTTTATAAAGACAATTTTTTTTCAATAATGTTCACTTTTAGTACGTAAAAAAACTTTCTTAGACAATTTTTAATGACGTTAGTTCCAAACTAAAAAAATTAGATAGTTTCGCAAAATAAAATTGTTTTTCACTGTATGAAATGTCTTGGAAAAATTTTTTTGAAAAGACAATTTTTTTTCAATAATGTTCATTTTTAGTACGTAAAAAAAATTTCTTAGACAATTTTTAATGACGTTAGTTCCAAACTAAAAGACTTAGACAGTTTAGCAAAAAAAAATTATTTTTCACTGTATGAAAAGTCTTAGAAAAATTTTTGAAAGTTTTTTTTGAAAAGACAATTTTTTTTCAATAATGTTCACTTTTAGTACGTAAAAAAACTTTCTTAGACAATTTTTAATGACGTTAGTTCCAAACTAAAAGAATTAGATAGTTTCGCAAAAAAAAATTATTTTTCACTGTATGAAATGTGTTGGAAAATTTTTTTGAAAAGACAATTTTTTTTCAATAATACTCATTTTTAGTGCGTAAAAAAATTTTCTTAGACAATTTTTAATCACGTTAGTTCCAAACTAAAAGAATTAGATAGTTTCGCAAAAAAAAAATTATTTTTCACTGCATGAAATGTCTTAGAAAAATTTTTGAAAAATTTTTTTGAAAAGACACTTTTTTTCAATAATGTTCACTTTTAGTACGTAAAAAAACTTTCTTAGACAATTTTTAATGACGTTAGTTCCAAACTAAAAGAATTAGATAGTTTCGCAAAAAAAAATTATTTTTCACTGTATGAAATGTCTTGGAAAATTTTTTTTATAAAGACAATTTTTTTTCAATAATGTTCATTTTTAGTACGTAAAAAAAATTTCTTAGACAATTTTTAATGACGTTAGTTCCAAACTAAAAGAATTAGATAGTTTCGCAAAAAAAAATTATTTTTCACTGTATGAAATGTCTTAGAAAAATTTTTAAAAGTTTTTTTGAAAAGACATTTCTTTTTCAATAATGTTCACTTTTAGTACGTAAAAAAACTTTCTTAGACAATTTTTAATGACGTTAGTTCCAAACTAAAAGAATTAGATAGTTTCGCAAAAAAAATTATTTTTCACTGTATGAAAAGTCTTGGAAAATGTTTTTTGAAAAGACAATTTTTTTTCAATAATGTTCATTTTTAATACGTAAAAAACTTTCTTAGACAATTTTTTATGACGTTAGTTCCAAACTAAAAGAATTAGATAGTTTCGCAAAAAAAATTATTTTTCACTGTATGAAATGTCTTGGAAAATTTTTTTTATAAAGACAATTTTTTTTCAATAATGTTTACTTTTAGTACGTAAAAAACTTTCTTAGACAATTTTTAATGACGTTAGTTCCAAACTAAAAGAATTAGATAGTTTCGCAAAAAAAAATAATTTTTCACAGTATGAAATGTCTTGGAAAAATTTTTGAAAAGTTTTTTTGAAAAGACATTTTTTTTCAATAATGTTCACTTTTAGTACGTAAAAAAACTTTCTTCGACACTTTTTAATGACGTTAGTTCCAAACTAAAAGAATTAGATAGTTTCGCAAAAAAAATTATTTTTCACTGTATGAAAAGTCTTGGAAAATGTTTTTTGAAAAGACAATTTTTTTTCAATAATGTTCATTTTTAGTACGTAAAAAACTTTCTTAGACAATTTTTTATGACGTTAGTTCCAAACTAAAAGAATTAGATAGTTTCGCAAAAAAAATTATTTTTCACTGTATGAAATGTCTTGGAAAATTTTTTTATAAAGACAATTTTTTTTCAATAATGTTTACTTTTAGTACGTAAAAAACTTTCTTAGACAATTTTTAATGACGTTAGTTCCAAACTAAAAGAATTAGATAGTTTCGCAAAAAAAAATTATTTTTCACTATATGAAATGTCTTGGAATAATTTTTTTGAAAAGACAATTTTTTTCAATAATGTTCACTTTTAGTACGTAAAAAAACTTTCTTAGACAATTTTTAATGACGTTAGTTCCAAACTAAAAGAATTAGATAGTTTCGCAAAAAAAAATTGTTTTTCACTGTATGAAATGTCTTAGAAAAATTTTTGAAAAATTTTTTTAAAAAGACAATTTTCTTTCAATAATGTTCACGTTTAGTACGTAAAAAAACTTTCTTAGACAATTTTTAATGACGTTAGTTCCAAACTAAACGAATTAGATAGTTTCGCAAAAAAAAACTATTTTTTACTGTATGAAATGTCTTGGAAAAAATTTTTGAAAAGACAATTTTTTTTCAATAATGTTCATTTTTAGTACGTAAAAAAACTTTCTTAGACAAATTTTAATGACGTTAGTTCCAAACTAAAAGAATTAGATAGTTTCGCAAAAAAAATTATTTTTCACAGTATGAAATGTCTTGGAAAAATTTTTTTGAAAAGACAATTTTTTTTCAATAATGTTCATTTTTAGTACGTAAAAAAACTTTCTTTGACAATTTTTAATGACGTTAGTTCCAAACTAAACGAATTAGATAGTTTCGCAAAAAAAAATTATTTTTCGCTGTATGAAATGTCTTAGAAAAGTTTTTGAAAAGTTTTTTTGAAAAGACAATTTTTTTCAATAATGTTCACTTTTAGTACGTAAAAAAACTTTCTTAGACAATTTTTAATGACGTTAGTTCCAAACTAAAAGAATTAGATAGTTTCGCAAAAAAAAATTATTTTTTACTGTATGAAATGTCTTGGAAAACTTTTTTGAAAAAACAATTTTTTTTCAATAATGTTCATTTTTAGTACGTAAAAAAACTTTTTTAGACAATTTTTAACGACGTTAGTTCCAAACTAAAAGAATTAGATAGTTTCGCAAAAAAAATTATTTTTCACTGTATGAAATGTCTTGGAAAATTTTTTTTATAAACACAATTTTTTTTCAATAATGTTTACTTTTAGTACGTAAAAAACTTTCTTAGACAATTTTTAATGACGTTAGTTCCAAACTAAAAAAATTAGATAGTTTCGCAAAAAAAATTATTTTTCACTATATGAAATGTCTTGGAATAATTTTTTTGAAAAGACAATTTTTTTCAATAATGTTCACTTTTAGTACGTAAAAAAACTTTCTTAGACAATTTTTAATGACGTTAGTTCCAAACTAAAAGAATTAGATAGTTTCGCAAAAAAAAATTGTTTTTCACTGTATGAAATGTCTTAGAAAAATTTTTGAAAAATTTTTTTGAAAAGACAATTTTCTTTCAATAATGTTCACGTTTAGTACGTAAAAAAACTTTCTTAGACAATTTTTAATGACGTTAGTTCCAAACTAAAAGAATTAGATAGTTTCGCAAAAAAAATTATTTTTCACAGTATGAAATGTCTTGGAAAAATTTTTTTGAAAAGACAATTTTTTTTCAATAATGTTCATTTTAAGTACGTAAAAAAACTTTCTTTGACAATTTTTAATGACGTTAGTTCCAAACTAAACGAATTAGATAGTTTCGCAAAAAAAAATTATTTTTCGCTGTATGAAATGTCTTAGAAAAGTTTTTGAAAAGTTTTTTTGAAAAGACAATTTTTTTCAATAATGTTCACTTTTAGTACGTAAAAAAACTTTCTTAGACAATTTTTAATGACGTTAGTTCCAAACTAAAAGAATTAGATGGTTTCGCAAAAAAAAATTATTTTTTACTGTATGAAATGTCTTGGAAAAATTTTTTTAAAAAACAATTTTTTTTCAATAATGTTCATTTTTAGTACGTAAAAAAACTTTTTTAGACAATTTTTAACGACGTTAGTTCCAAACTAAAAGAATTAGATAGTTTCGCAAAAAAAAATTATTTTTCACTGTATGAAATGTCTTGGAATAATTTTTTTGAAAAGACAATTTTTTACAATAATGTTCACTTTTAGTACGTAAAAAAACTTTCTTAGACAATTTTTAATGACGTTAGTTCCAAACTAAAAGAATTAGATAGTTTCGCAAAAAAAAATTATTTTTCACTGTATGAAATGTCTTGGAAAAATTTTTTGAAAACACAATTTTTTTTCAATAATGTTCATTTTTAGTACGTAAAAAAACTTTCTTAGACAATTTTTAATGACGTTAGTTCCAAACTAAAAGAATTAGATAGTTTCGCAAAAAAAAATTTTTTTGACTGTATGAAATGTCTTAGAAAAATTTTTGAAAAATTTTTTTGAAGACAATTTTTTTTCAATAATGTTCACTTTTAGTACGTAAAAAAACTTTCTTAGACAATTTTTAATGACGTTAGTTCCAAACTAAAAGAATTAGACAGTTTCGCAAAAAAAAATTATTTTTCACTGTATGAAATGTCTTGGAAAAATTTTTTGAAAAGACAATTTTTTTTCAATAATGTTAATTTTTAGTACGTAGAAAAACTTTCTTAGACAATTTTTAATGACGTTAGTTCCAAACTAAAAGAATTAGATAGTTTCGCAAAAAAAAATTATTTTTCACTGTATGAAATGTCTTGGAATAATTTTTTTAAAAAGACAATTTTTTTCAATAATGTTCACTTTTAGTACGTAAAAAAACTTTCTTAGACAATTTTTAATGACGTTAGTTCCAAACTAAAAGAATTAGATAGTTTCGCAAAAAAAAATTCTTTTTCACTGTATGAAATGTCTTAGAAAAATCTTTGAAAAATTTTTTTGGAAGGACAATTTTTTTTCAATAATGTTCACTTTTAGTACGTAAAAAAACTTTCTTAGACAATTTTTAATAACGTTAGTTCCAAACTAAAAGAATTAGATAGTTTCGCAAAAAAAAATTATTTTTCACTGTATGAAATGTCTTGGAATAATTTTTTTGAAAAGACAATTTTTTTCAATAATGTTCACTTTTAGTACGTAAAAAAACTTTCTTAGACAATTTTTAATGACGTTAGTTCCAAACTAAAAGAATTAGATAGTTTCGCAAAAAAAAATTATTTTTCACTGTATGAAATGTCTTGGAAAAGTTTTTTTAAAAAGACAATTTTTTTTCAATAATGTTCATTTTTAGTACGTAAAAAAACTTTCATGAGACAATTTTTAATGACGTTAGTTCCAAACTAAAACAATTAGAGAGCTTGGCAAAAAAAATTATTTTTCACTGTATGAAATGTCTTAGAAAAATTTTTGAAAAGTTTTTTTGAAAAGACAATTTTTTTCAATAATGTTCACTTTTAGTACGTAAAAAAACTTTCTTAGACAACTTTTAATGACGTTAGTTCCAAACTAAACGAATTAGATAGTTTCGCAAAAAAAACTATTTTTTACTGTATGAAATGTCTTGGAAAAAATTTTTGAAAAGACAATTTTTTTTCAATAATGTTCATTTTTAGTACGTAAAAAAACTTTCTTAGACAATTTTTAATCACGTTAGTTCCAAACTAAAAGAATTAGATAGTTTCGCAAAAAAAATTCTTTTTCACTGTATGAAATGTCTTGGAAAAATTTTTTTGAAAAGACAATTTTTTTTCAATAATGTTCATTTTTAGTACGTAAAAAAACTTTCTTTGACAATTTTTAATGACGTTAGTTCCAAACTAAACGAATTAGATAGTTTCGCAAAAAAAAATTATTTTTCACTGTATGAAATGTCTTAGAAAAGTTTTTGAAAAGTTTTTTGAAAAGACAATTTTTTTCAATAATGTTCACTTTTAGTACGTAAAAAAACTTTCTTAGACAATTTTTAATGACGTTAGTTCCAAACTAAAAGAATTAGATAGTTTCGCAAAAAAAAATTATTTTTCACTGTATGAAATGTCTTGGAAAAATTTTTTGAAAAGACAATTTTTTTTCAATAATGTTCATTTTTAGTACGTAAAAAAACTTTCTTAGACAATTTTTAATCACGTTAGTTCCAAACTAAAAGAATTAGATAGTTTCGCAAAAAAAATTTTTTTTTACTGTATGAAATGTCTTAGAAAAATTTTTGAAAAATTTTTTTGAAGACAATTTTTTTTCAATAATGTTCACTTTTAGTACGTAAAAAAACTTTCTTAGACAATTTTTAATGACGTTAGTTCCAAACTAAAAGAATTAGACAGTTTCGCAAAAAAAAATTATTTTTCACTGTATGAAATGTCTTGGAAAAATTTTTTGAAAAGACAATTTTTTTTCAATAATGTTCATTTTTAGTACGTAGAAAAACTTTCTTAGACAATTTTTAATGACGTTAGTTCCAAACTAAAAGAATTAGATAGTTTCGCAAAAAAAAATTATTTTTCACTGTATGAAATGTCTTGGAATAATTTTTTTAAAAAGACAATTTTTTTCAATAATGTTCACTTTTAGTACGTAAAAAAACTTTCTTAGACAATTTTTAATGACGTTAGTTCCAAACTAAAAGAATTAGATAGTTTCGCAAAAAAAAATTCTTTTTCACTGTATGAAATGTCTTAGAAAAATCTTTGAAAAATTTTTTTGGAAGGACAATTTTTTTTCAATAATGTTCACTTTTAGTACGTAAAAAAACTTTCTTAGACAATTTTTAATAACGTTAGTTCCAAACTAAAAGAATTAGATAGTTTCGCAAAAAAAAATTATTTTTCACTGTATGAAATGTCTTGGAATAATTTTTTTGAAAAGACAATTTTTTTCAATAATGTTCACTTTTAGTACGTAAAAAAACTTTCTTAGACAATTTTTAATGACGTTAGTTTCAAACTAAAAGAATTAGATAGTTTCGCAAAAAAAAATTATTTTTCACTGTATGAAATGTCTTGGAAAAGTTTTTTTAAAAAGACAATTTATTTTCAATAATGTTCATTTTTAGTACGTAAAAAAACTTTCATGAGACAATTTTTAATGACGTTAGTTCCAAACTAAAAGAATTAGAGAGCTTGGCAAAAAAAATTATTTTTCACTGTATGAAATGTCTTTGAAAAGTTTTTGAAAAATTTTTTTCAAAAGACAATTTTTTTTCAATAATGTTCACTTTTAGTACGTAAAAAAACTTTCTTAGACAATTTTTAATGACGTTAGTTCCAAACTAAAAGAATTAGATAGTTTCGCTAAAAAAAATTATTTTTCACTGTATGAAATGTCTTGGAAAAGTTTTTTTAAAAAGACAATTTTTTTTCAATAATGTTCATTTTTAGTACGTAAAAAAACTTTCATGAGACAATTTTTAATGACGTTAGTTCCAAACTAAAAGAATTAGAGAGCTTGGCAAAAAAAATTATTTTTCACTGTATGAAATGTCTTAGAAAAATTTTTGAAAAGTTTTTTTGAAAAGACAATTTTTTTCAATAATGTTCACTTTTAGTACGTAAAAAAACTTTCTTAGACAACTTTTAATGACGTTAGTTCCAAACTAAAAGAATTAGATAGTTTCGCAAAAAAAAATTATTTTTCACTGTATGAAATGTCTTAGAAAGATTTTTGAAAAATTTTTTTGAAAACACAAATTTCTTTCAATAATATTCATTTTTAGTACGTAAAAAAACTTTCTTAGACAATTTTTAATGACGTTAGTTCCAAACTAAAAGAATTAGATAGTTTCCCAAAAAAAAATTATTTTTCACTGTATGAAATGTCTTGGAAAAAATTTTTTGAAAAGACAATTTTTTTTCAATAATGTTCATTTTTAGTACGTAAAAAAACTTTCGTAGATAATTTTTAATGACGTTAGTTCCAAACTAAAAGAATTAGATAGTTTCGCAAAAAAAAATTATTTTTCACTGTATGAAATGTCTTAGAAAAGTTTTTGAAAAATTTTTTTTAAAGGACAATTTTTTTTCAATAATGTTCACTTTTAGTACGTAAAAAACTTTCTTAGACAATTTTTAATGACGTTAGTTCCAAACTAAAAGAATTAGAGAGTTTGGCAAAAAAAAATTATTTTTCACTGTATGAAATGTCTTGGAAAAATTTTTTTGAAAAGCCAATTTTTTTTCAATAATGTTCACTTTTAGTACGTAAAAAAACTTTCTTAGACAATTTTTAATGACGTTAGTTCCAAACTAAAAGAATTAGATAGTTTCGCAAAAAAAAATTATTTTTCACTGTATGAAATGTCTTGGAAAAATTTTTTGAAAAGACAATTTTTTTTCAATAATGTTCATTTTTAGTACGTAAAAAAACTTTCTTAGACAATTTTTAATGACGATAGTTCCAAACTAAAAGAATTAGACAGTTTCTCAAAAAATAATTATTTTTCACTCTATGAAATGTCTTGGAATACTTTTTTGAAAAGCCAATTTTTTTTCAATAATGTTCACTTTTAGTACGTAAAAAAACTTTCTTAGACAATTTTTAATGACGTTAGTTCCAAACTAAAAGAATTAGATAGTTTCGCAAAAAAAAATTATTTTTCACTGTATGAAATGTCTTAGAAAAATCTTTGAATCATTTTTTTGAAAAGACAATTTTTTTTCAATAATGTTCACTTTTAGTACGTAAAAAAACTTTCTTAGACAATTTTTAATGACGTTAGTTCCAAACTAAAAGAATTAGATAGTTTCGCAAAAAAAATTTTTTTTTACTGTATGAAATGTCTTAGAAAAATTTTTGAAAAATTTTTTTGAAGACAATTTTTTTTCAATAATGTTCACTTTTAGTACGTAAAAAAACTTTCTTAGACAATTTTTAATGACGTTAGTTCCAAACTAAAAGAATTAGACAGTTTCGCAAAAAAAAATTATTTTTCACTGTATGAAATGTCTTGGAAAAATTTTTTGAAAAGACAATTTTTTTTCAATAATGTTCATTTTTAGTACGTAAAAAAACTTTCTTAGACAATTTTTAATGACGTTAGTTCCAAACTAAAAGAATTAGATAGTTTCGCAAAAAAAAATTATTTTTCACTGTATGAAATGTCTTGGAATAATTTTTTTAAAAAGACAATTTTTTTCAATAATGTTCACTTTTAGTACGTAAAAAAACTTTCTTAGACAATTTTTAATGACGTTAGTTCCAAACTAAAAGAATTAGATAGTTTCGCAAAAAAAAATTATTTTTCACTGTATGAAATGTCTTGGAAAAGTTTTTTTAAAAAGACAATTTTTTTTCAATAATGTTCATTTTTAGTACGTAAAAAAACTTTCATGAGACAATTTTTAATGACGTTAGTTCCAAACTAAAACAATTAGAGAGCTTGGAAAAAAAAATTATTTTTCACTGTATGAAATGTCTTAGAAAAATTTTTGAAAAGTTTTTTTGAAAAGACAATTTTTTTCAATAATGTTCACTTTTAGTACGTAAAAAAACTTTCTTAGACAACTTTTAATGACGTTAGTTCCAAACTAAAAGAATTAGATGGTTTCGCAAAAAAAAATTCTTTTTCACTGTATGAAATGTCTTGGAAAGATTTTTGAAAAGTTTTTTTGAAAACACAAATTTTTTTCAATAATATTCATTTTTAGTACGTAAAAAAACTTTCTTAGACAATTTTTAATGACGTTAGTTCCAAACTAAAAGAATTAGATAGTTTCGCTAAAAAAAATTATTTTTCACCGTATGAAATGTCTTGAAAAAATTTTTTTGAAAAGACAATTTTTTTTCAATAATGTTCACTTTTAGTACGTAAAAAAACTTTCTTAGACAATTTTTAATGACGTTAATTCCAAACTAAAAGAATTAGATAGTTTTGCAAAAAAAAAATTATTTTTCATTGTATGAAATGTCTTAGAAAAATTTTTGAAAAGACAATTTTTTGAAAAGACAATTTTTTTTCAATAATGTTCATTTTTAGTACGTAAAAAAACTTTCTTAGACAATTTTTATGACGTTAGTTCCAAACTAAAAGAATTAGATAGTTTCGCAAAAAAAAAATATTTTTCACTGTATGAAATGTCTTGGAAAAATTTTTTTATAAAGACAATTTTTTTTCAATAATGTTCACTTTTAGTACGTAAAAAAACTTTCTTAGACAATTTTTAATGACGTTAGTTCCAAACTAAAAAAATTAGATAGTTTCGCAAAATAAAATTGTTTTTCACTGTATGAAATGTCTTGGAAAAATTTTTTTGAAAAGACAATTTTTTTTCAATAATGTTCATTTTTAGTACGTAAAAAAAATTTCTTAGACAATTTTTAATGACGTTAGTTCCAAACTAAAAGACTTAGATAGTTTAGCAAAAAAAAATTATTTTTCACTGTATGAAGAGTCTTAGAAAAATTTTTGAAAGTTTTTTTTGAAAAGACAATTTTTTTTCAATAATGTTCACTTTTAGTACGTAAAAAAACTTTCTTAGACAATTTTTAATGACGTTAGTTCCAAACTAAAAGAATTAGATAGTTTCGCAAAAAAAAATTATTTTTCACTGTATGAAATGTCTTGGAAAAATTTTTTGAAAAGACAATTTTTTTTCAATAATGTTCATTTTTAGTACGTAAAAAAACTTTCTTAGACAATTTTTAATGACGATAGTTCTAAACTAAAAGAATTAGACAGTTTCTCAAAAAATAATTATTTTTCACTGTATGAAATGTCTTGGAATACTTTTTTTGAAAAGACAATTTTTTTTCAATAATGTTCACTTTTAGTACGTAAAAAAACTTTCTTAGACAATTTTTAATGACGTTAGTTCCAAACTAAAAGAATTAGATAGTTTCGCAAAAAAAATTATTTTTCACTGTATGAAATGTCTTAGAAAAATCTTTGAAACATTTTTTTGAAAAGACAATTTTTTTTCAATAATGTTCACTTTTAGTACGTAAAAAAACTTTCTTAGACAATTTTTAATGACGTTAGTTCCAAACTAAAAGAATTAGATAGTTTCGCAAAAAAAAATTATTTTTCACTGTATGAAATGTCTTAGAAAAATTTTTGAAAAATTTTTTTTAAAGGACAATTTTTTTTCAATAATGTTCACTTTTAGTACGTAAAAAAACTTTCTTAGACAATTTTTAATGACGTTAGTTCCAAACTAAAAGAATTAGATAGTTTCGCTAAAAAAAATTATCTTTCACTGTATGAAATGTCTTGAAAAAATTTTTTTGAAAAGACAATTTTTTTTCAATAATGTTCACTTTTAGTACGTAAAAAAACTTTCTTAGACAATTTTTAATGACGTTAATTCCAAACTAAAAGAATTAGATAGTTTCGCAAAAAAAAATTATTTTTCACTGTATGAAATGGCTTAGAAAAATTTTTTAATAAATTTTTTGAAAAGACAATTTATTTTCAATAATGTTCACTTTTAGTACGTAAAAAAGCATTCTTAGACAATTTTTAATGACGTTAGTTCCAAACTAAACGAATTAGATAGTTTTGCAAAAAAAAAATTATTTTTCATTGTATGAAATGTCTTAGAAAAATTTTTGAATTAATTTTTTGAAAAGACAATTTTTTTTCAATAATGTTCATTTTTAGTACGTAAAAAAACTTTCTTAGACAATTTTTATGACGTTAGTTCCAAACTAAAAGAATTAGATAGTTTCGCAAAAAAAAAATATTTTTCACTGTATGAAATGTCTTGGAAAAACTTTTTTTATAAAGACAATTTTTTTTCAATAATGTTCACTTTTAGTACGTAAAAAAACTTTCTTAGACAATTTTTAATGACGTTAGTTCCAAACTAAAAAAATTAGATAGTTTCGCAAAATAAAATTGTTTTTCACTGTATGAAATGTCTTGGAAAAATTTTTTTGAAAAGACAATTTTTTTTCAATAATGTTCATTTTTAGTACGTAAAAAAAATTTCTTAGACAATTTTTAATGACGTTAGTTCCAAACTAAAAGACTTAGATAGTTTAGCAAAAAAAAATTATTTTTCACTGTATGAAGAGTCTTAGAAAAATTTTTGAAAGTTTTTTTTGAAAAGACAATTTTTTTTCAATAATGTTCACTTTTAGTACGTAAAAAAACTTTCTTAGACAATTTTTAATGACGTTAGTTCCAAACTAAAAGAATTAGATAGTTTCGCAAAAAAAAATTATTTTTCACTGTATGAAATGTCTTGGAAAAATTTTTTGAAAAGACAATTTTTTTTCAATAATGTTCATTTTTAGTACGTAAAAAAACTTTCTTAGACAATTTTTAATGACGATAGTTCTAAACTAAAAGAATTAGACAGTTTCTCAAAAAATAATTATTTTTTACTGTATGAAATGTCTTGGAATACTTTTTTTGAAAAGACAATTTTTTTTCAATAATGTTCACTTTTAGTACGTAAAAAAACTTTCTTAGACAATTTTTAATGACGTTAGTTCCAAACTAAAAGAATTAGATAGTTTCGCAAAAAAAATTATTTTTCACTGTATGAAATGTCTTAGAAAAATCTTTGAAACATTTTTTTGAAAAGACAATTTTTTTTCAATAATGTTCACTTTTAGTACGTAAAAAAACTTTCTTAGACAATTTTTAATGACGTTAGTTCCAAACTAAAAGAATTAGATAGTTTCGCAAAAAAAAATTATTTTTCACTGTATGAAATGTCTTAGAAAAATTTTTGAAAAATTTTTTTTAAAGGACAATTTTTTTTCAATAATGTTCACTTTTAGTACGTAAAAAAACTTTCTTAGACAATTTTTAATGACGTTAGTTCCAAACTAAAAGAATTAGATAGTTTCGCTAAAAAAAATTATTTTTCACTGTATGAAATGTCTTGAAAAAATTTTTTTGAAAAGACAATTTTTTTTCAATAATGTTCACTTTTAGTACGTAAAAAAACTTTCTTAGACAATTTTTAATGACGTTAATTCCAAACTATAAGAATTAGATAGTTTCGCAAAAAAAAATTATTTTTCACTGTATGAAATAGCTTAGAAAAATTTTTGAATAAATTTTTTGAAAAGACAATTTATTTTCAATAATGTTCACTTTTAGTACGTAAAAAAGCATTCTTAGACAATTTTTAATGACGTTAGTTCCAAACTAAACGAATTAGATAGTTTTGCAAAAAAAAAATTATTTTTCATTGTATGAAATGTCTTAGAAAAATTTTTGAATTAATTTTTTGAAAAGACAATTTTTTTTCAATAATGTTCATTTTTAGTACGTAAAAAAACTTTCTTAGACAATTTTTAATGACGTTAGTTCCAAACTAAAAAAATTAGATAGTTTCGCAAAATAAAATTGTTTTTCACTGTATGAAATGTCTTGGAAAAATTTTTTTATAAAGACAATTTTTTTTCAATAATGTTCACTTTTAGTACGTAAAAAAACTTTCTTAGACAATTTTTAATGACGTTAGTTCCAAACTAAAAAAATTAGATAGTTTCGCAAAATAAAATTGTTTTTCACTGTATGAAATGTCTTGGAAAAATTTTTTTGAAAAGACAATTTTTTTTCAATAATGTTCATTTTTAGTACGTAAAAAAAATTTCTTAGACAATTTTTAATGACGTTAGTTCCAAACTAAAAGACTTAGATAGTTTAGCAAAAAAAAATTATTTTTCACTGTATGAAGAGTCTTAGAAAAATTTTTGAAAGTTTTTTTTGAAAAGACAATTTTTTTTCAATAATGTTCACTTTTAGTACGTAAAAAAACTTTCTTAGACAATTTTTAATGACGTTAGTTCCAAACTAAAAGAATTAGATAGTTTCGCAAAAAAAAATTATTTTTCACTGTATGAAATGTGTTGGAAAATTTTTTTGAAAAGACAATTTTTTTTCAATAATACTCATTTTTAGTGCGTAAAAAAACTTTCTTAGACAATTTTTAATCACGTTAGTTCCAAACTAAAAGAATTAGATAGTTTCGCAAAAAAAAAATTATTTTTCACTGCATGAAATGTCTTAGAAAAATTTTTGAAAAATTTTTTTGAAAAGACAATTTTTTTCAATAATGTTCACTTTTAGTACGTAAAAAAACTTTCTTAGACAATTTTTAATGACGTTAGTTCCAAACTAAAAGAATTAGATAGTTTCGCAAAAAAAAATTATTTTTCACTGTATGAAATGTCTTGGAAAAATTTTTTGAAAAGACAATTTTTTTTCAATAATGTTCATTTTTAGTACGTAAAAAAACTTTCTTAGACAATTTTTAATGACGTTAGTTCCAAACTAAAAGAATTAGATAGTTTCGCAAAAAAAAGTTATTTTTCACTGTATGAAATGTCTTGGAATAATTTTTTTAAAAAGACAATTTTTTTCAATAATGTTCACTTTTAGTACGTAAAAAAACTTTCTTAGACAATTTTTAATGACGTTAGTTCCAAACTAAAAGAATTAGATAGTTTCGCAAAAAAAAATTATTTTTCACTGTATGAAATGTCTTGGAAAAGTTTTTTTAAAAAGACAATTTTTTTTCAATAATGTTCATTTTTAGTACGTAAAAAAACTTTCATGAGACAATTTTTAATGACGTTAGTTCCAAACTAAAACAATTAGAGAGCTTGGCAAAAAAAATTATTTTTCACTGTATGAAATGTCTTAGAAAAATTTTTGAAAAGTTTTTTTGAAAAGACAATTTTTTTCAATAATGTTCACTTTTAGTACGTAAAAAAACTTTCTTAGACAACTTTTAATGACGTTAGTTCCAAACTAAAAGAATTAGATGGTTTCGCAAAAAAAAATTCTTTTTCACTGTATGAAATGTCTTAGAAAGATTTTTGAAAAGTTTTTTTGAAAACACAAAATTTTTTCAATAATATTCATTTTTAGTACGTAAAAAAACTTTCTTAGACAATTTTTAATGACGTTAGTTCCAAACTAAAAGAATTAGATAGTTTCGCTAAAAAAAATTATTTTTCACTGTATGAAATGTCTTGAAAAAATTTTTTTGAAAAGACAATTTTTTTTCAATAATGTTCACTTTTAGTACGTAAAACTTTCTTAGACAATTTTTAATGACGTTAATTCCAAACTAAAAGAATTAGATAGTTTCGCAAAAAAAAATTATTTTTCACTGTATGAAATGTCTTAGAAAAATTTTTGAATAAATTTTTTGAAAAGACAATTTATTTTCAATAATGTTCACTTTTAGTACGTAAAAAAGCATTCTTAGACAATTTTTAATGACGTTAGTTCCAAACTAAACGAATTAGATAGTTTTGCAAAAAAAAAATTATTTTTCATTGTATGAAATGTCTTAGAAAAATTTTTGAATTAATTTTTTGAAAAGACAATTTTTTTTCAATAATGTTCATTTTTAGTACGTAAAAAAACTTTCTTAGACAATTTTTATGACGTTAGTTCCAAACTAAAAGAATTAGATAGTTTCGCAAAAAAAAAATATTTTTCACTGTATGAAATGTCTTGGAAAAATTTTTTTATAAAGACAATTTTTTTTCAATAATGTTCACTTTTAGTACGTAAAAAAACTTTCTTAGACAATTTTTAATGACGTTAGTTCCAAACTAAAAAAATTAGATAGTTTCGCAAAATAAAATTGTTTTTCACTGTATGAAATGTCTTGGAAAAATTTTTTTGAAAAGACAATTTTTTTTCAATAATGTTCATTTTTAGTACGTAAAAAAAATTTCTTAGACAATTTTTAATGACGTTAGTTCCAAACTAAAAGACTTAGATAATTTAGCAAAAAAAAATTATTTTTCACTGTATGAAGAGTCTTAGAAAAATTTTTGAAAGTTTTTTTTGAAAAGACAATTTTTTTTCAATAATGTTCACTTTTAGTACGTAAAAAAACTTTCTTAGACAATTTTTAATGACGTTAGTTCCAAACTAAAAGAATTAGATAGTTTCGCAAAAAAAAATTATTTTTCACTGTATGAAATGTCTTGGAAAAATTTTTTGAAAAGACAATTTTTTTTCAATAATGTTCATTTTTAGTACGTAAAAAAACTTTCTTAGACAATTTTTAATGACGATAGTTCCAAACTAAAAGAATTAGACAGTTTCTCAAAAAATAATTATTTTTCACTGTATGAAATGTCTTGGAATACTTTTTTTGAAAAGACAATTTTTTTTCAATAATGTTCACTTTTAGTACGTAAAAAAACTTTCTTAGACAATTTTTAATGACGTTAGTTCCAAACTAAAAGAATTAGATAGTTTCGCAAAAAAATTATTTTTCACTGTATGAAATGTCTTGGAAAAGTTTTTTTAAAAAGACAATTTTTTTTCAATAATGTTCATTTTTAGTACGTAAAAAAACTTTCATGAGACAATTTTTAATGACGTTAGTTCCAAACTAAAACAATTAGAGAGCTTGGCAAAAAAAATTATTTTTCACTGTATGAAATGTCTTAGAAAAATTTTTGAAAAGGTTTTTTGAAAAGACAATTTTTTTCAATAATGTTCACTTTTAGTACGTAAAAAAACTTTCTTAGACAACTTTTAATGACGTTAGTTCCAAACTAAACGAATTAGATAGTTTCGCAAAAAAAAACTATTTTTTACTGTATGAAATGTCTTGGAAAAAATTTTTGAAAAGACAATTTTTTTTCAATAATGTTCATTTTTAGTACGTAAAAAAACTTTCTTAGACAATTTTTAATGACGTTAGTTCCAAACTAAAAGAATTAGATAGTTTCGCAAAAAAAATTATTTTTCACAGTATGAAATGTCTTGGAAAAATTTTTTTGAAAAGACAATTTTTTTTCAATAATGTTCATTTTTAGTACGTAAAAAAACTTTCTTTGACAATTTTTAATGACGTTAGTTCCAAACTAAACGAATTAGATAGTTTCGCAAAAAAAAATTATTTTTCGCTGTATGAAATGTCTTAGAAAAGTTTTTGAAAAGTTTTTTTGAAAAGACAATTTTTTTCAATAATGTTCACTTTTAGTACGTAAAAAAACTTTCTTAGACAATTTTTAATGACGTTAGTTCCAAACTAAAAGAATTAGATGGTTTCGCAAAAAAAAATTATTTTTTACTGTATGAAATGTCTTGGAAAAATTTTTTGAAAAAACAATTTTTTTTCAATAATGTTCATTTTTAGTACGTAAAAAAACTTTTTTAGACAATTTTTAACGACGTTAGTTCCAAACTAAAAGAATTAGATAGTTTCGCAAAAAAAAATTATTTTTCACTGTATGAAATGTCTTGGAATAATTTTTTTGAAAAGACAATTTTTTACAATAATGTTCACTTTTAGTACGTAAAAAAACTTTCTTAGACATTTTTTAATGACGTTAGTTCCAAACTAAAAGAATTAGATAGTTTCGCAAAAAAAAATTATTTTTCACTGTATGAAATGTCTTGGAAAAGTTTTTTGAAAAGACAATTTTTTTTCAATAATGTTCATTTTTAGTACGTAAAAAAACTTTCTTAGACAATTTTTAATGACGTTAGTTCCAAACTAAAAGAATTAGATAGTTTTGCAAAAAAAATTTTTTTTTACTGTATGAAATGTCTTAGAAAAATTTTTGAAAAATTTTTTTGAAGACAATTTTTTTTCAATAATGTTCACTTTTAGTACGTAAAAAAACTTTCTTAGACAATTTTTAATGACGTTAGTTCCAAACTAAAAGAATTAGACAGTTTCGCAAAAAAAAATTATTTTTCACTGTATGAAATGTCTTGGAAAAATTTTTTGAAAAGACAATTTTTTTTCAATAATGTTCATTTTTAGTACGTAGAAAACCTTTCTTAGACAATTTTTAATGACGTTAGTTCCAAACTAAAAGAATTAGATAGTTTCGCAAAAAAAAATTATTTTTCACTGTATGAAATGTCTTGGAATAAATTTTTTAAAAAGACAATTTTTTTCAATAATGTTCACTTTTAGTACGTAAAAAAACTTTCTTAGACAATTTTTAATGACGTTAGTTCCAAACTAAAAGAATTAGATAGTTTCGCAAAAAAAAATTCTTTTTCACTGTATGAAATGTCTTGGAAAAATCTTTGAAAAATTTTTTTGGAAAGCCAATTTTTTTTCAATAATGTTCACTTTTAGTACGTAAAAAAACTTTCTTAGACAATTTTTAATAACGTTAGTTCCAAACTAAAAGAATTAGATAGTTTCGCAAAAAAAAATTATTTTTCACTGTATGAAATGTCTTGGAATAATTTTTTTGAAAAGACAATTTTTTTCAATAATGTTCACTTTTAGTACGTAAAAAAACTTTCTTAGACAATTTTTAATGACGTTAGTTCCAAACTAAAAGAATTAGATAGTTTCGCAAAAAAAAATTATTTTTCACTGTATGAAATGTCTTGGAAAAGTTTTTTTAAAAAGACAATTTTTTTTCAATAATGTTCATTTTTAGTACGTAAAAAAACTTTCATGAGACAATTTTTAATGACGTTAGTTCCAAACTAAAACAGTTAGAGAGCTTGGCAAAAAAAATTATTTTTCACTGTATGAAATGTCTTAGAAAAATTTTTGAAAAGTTTTTTTGAAAAGACAATTTTTTTTCAATAATGTTCATTTTTAGTACGTAAAAAAACTTTCTTAGACAATTTTTAATGACGTTAGTTCCAAACTAAAAGAATTAGATAGTTTCGCAAAAAAAATTATTTTTCACAGTATGAAATGTCTTGGAAAAATCTTTTTGAAAAGACAATTTTTTTTCAATAATGTTCATTTTTAGTACGTAAAAAAACTTTCTTTGACAATTTTTAATGACGTTAGTTCCAAACTAAACGAATTAGATAGTTTCGCAAAAAAAAATTATTTTTCGCTGTATGAAATGTCTTAGAAAAGTTTTTGAAAAGTTTTTTGAAAAGACAATTTTTTTCAATAATGTTCACTTTTAGTACGTAAAAAAACTTTCTTAGACAATTTTTAATGACGTTAGTTCCAAACTAAAAGAATTAGATGGTTTCGCAAAAAAAAACTATTTTTTACTGTATGAAATGTCTTGGAAAAAATTTTTGAAAAGACAATTTTTTTTCAATAATGTTCATTTTTAGTACGTAAAAAAACTTTCTTAGACAATTTTTAATGACGTTAGTTCCAAACTAAAAGAATTAGATAGTTTCGCAAAAAAAATTATTTTTCACAGTATGAAATGTCTTGGAAAAATTGTTTTGAAAAGACAATTTTTTTTCAATAATGTTCATTTTTAGTACGTAAAAAAACTTTCTTTGACAATTTTTAATGACGTTAGTTCCAAACTAAACGAATTAGATAGTTTCGCAAAAAAAAATTATTTTTCGCTGTATGAAATGTCTTAGAAAAGTTTTTGAAAAGTTTTTTGAAAAGACAATTTTTTTCAATAATGTTCACTTTTAGTACGTAAAAAAACTTTCTTAGACAATTTTTAATGACGTTAGTTCCAAACTAAAAGAATTAGATGGTTTCGCAAAAAAAAATTATTTTTTACTGTATGAAATGTCTTGGAAAACTTTTTTGAAAAGACAATTTTTTTTCAATAATGTTCATTTTTAGTACGTAAAAAAACTTTCTTAGACAATTTTTAATGACGTTAGTTCCAAACTAAAAGAATTAGATAGTTTCGCAAAAAAAATTTTTTTTTACTGTATGAAATGTCTTAGAAAAATTTTTGAAAAATTTTTTTGAAGACAATTTTTTTTCAATAATGTTCACTTTTAGTACGTAAAAAAACTTTCTTAGACAATTTTTAATGACGTTAGTTCCAAACTAAAAGAATTAGACAGTTTCGCAAAAAAAAATTATTTTTCACTGTATGAAATGTCTTGGAAAAATTTTTTGAAAAGACAATTTTTTTTCAATAATGTTCATTTTTAGTACGTAGAAAAACTTTCTTAGACAATTTTTAATGACGTTAGTTCCAAACTAAAAGAATTAGATAGTTTCGCAAAAAAAAATTATTTTTCACTGTATGAAATGTCTTGGAATAATTTTTTTAAAAAGACAATTTTTTTCAATAATGTTCACTTTTAGTACGTAAAAAAACTTTCTTAGACAATTTTTAATGACGTTAGTTCCAAACTAAAAGAATTAGATAGTTTCGCAAAAAAAAATTATTTTTCACTGTATGAAATGTCTTAGAAAAATCTTTGAAAAATTTTTTTGGAAGGACAATTTTTTTTCAATAATGTTCACTTTTAGTACGTAAAAAAACTTTCTTAGACAATTTTTAATAGCGTTAGTTCCAAACTAAAAGAATTAGATAGTTTCGCAAAAAAAAATTATTTTTCACTGTATGAAATGTCTTGGAATAATTTTTTTGAAAAGACAATTTTTTTCAATAATGTTCACTTTTAGTACGTAAAAAAACTTTTTTAGACAATTTTTAATGACGTTAGTTCCAAACTAAAAGAATTAGATAGTTTCGCAAAAAAAAATTATTTTTCACTGTATGAAATGTCTTGGAAAAGTTTTTTTAAAAAGACAATTTTTTTTCAATAATGTTCATTTTTAGTACGTAAAAAAACTTTCATGAGACAATTTTTAATGACGTTAGTTCCAAACTAAAACAATTAGAGAGCTTGGCAAAAAAAATTATTTTTCACTGTATGAAATGTCTTAGAAAAATTTTTGAAAAGTTTTTTTGAAAAGACAATTTTTTTTAATAATGTTCACTTTTAGTACGTAAAAAAACTTTCTTAGACAACTTTTAATGACGTTAGTTCCAAACTAAAAGAATTAGATGGTTTCGCAAAAAAAAATTATTTTTCACTGTATGAAATGTCTTAGAAAGATTTTTGAAAAATTTTTTTGAAAACACAAATTGTTTTCAATAATATTCATTTTTAGTACGTAAAAAAACTTTCTTAGGCAATTTTTAATGACGTTAGTTCCAAACTAAAAGAATTAGATAGTTTCGCAAAAAAAAATTATTTTTCACTGTATGAAATGTCTTAGAAAAGTTTTTGAAAAGTTTTTTTGAAAACACAAATTTTTTTCAATAATGTTCATTTTTAGTACGTAAAAAAACTTTTTTAGACAATTTTTAACGACGTTAGTTCCAAACTAAAAGAATTAGATAGTTTCGCAAAAAAAAATTATTTTTCACTGTATGAAATGTCTTGGAATAATTTTTTTGAAAAGACAATTTTTTACAATAATGTTCACTTTTAGTACGTAAAAAAACTTTCTTAGACAATTTTTAATGACGTTAGTTCCAAACTAAAAGAATTAGATAGTTTCGCAAAAAAAAATTATTTTTCACTGTATGAAATGTCTTGGAAAAGTTTTTTGAAAAGATAATTTTTTTTCAATAATGTTCATTTTTAGTACGTAAAAAAACTTTCTTAGACAATTTTTAATGACGTTAGTTCCAAACTAAAAGAATTAGATAGTTTCGCAAAAAAAATTTTTTTTTACTGTATGAAATGTCTTAGAACAATTTTTGAAAAATTTTTTTGAAGACAATTTTTTTTCAATAATGTTCACTTTTAGTACGTAAAAAAACTTTCTTAGACAATTTTTAATGACGTTAGTTCCAAACTAAAAGAATTAGACAGTTTCGCAAAAAAAAATTATTTTTCACTGTATGAAATGTCTTGGAAAAATTTTTTGAAAAGACAATTTTTTTTCAATAATGTTCATTTTTAGTACGTAGAAAACCTTTCTTAGACAATTTTTAATGACGTTAGTTCCAAACTAAAAGAATTAGATAGTTTCGCAAAAAAAAATTATTTTTCACTGTATGAAATGTCTTGGAATAATTTTTTTAAAAAGACAATTTTTTTCAATAATGTTCACTTTTAGTACGTAAAAAAACTTTCTTAGACAATTTTTAATGACGTTAGTTCCAAACTAAAAGAATTAGATAGTTTCGCAAAAAAAAATTCTTTTTCACTGTATGAAATGTCTTAGAAAAATCTTTGAAAAATTTTTTTGGAAGGACAATTTTTTTTCAATAATGTTCACTTTTAGTACGTAAAAAAACTTTCTTAGACAATTTTTAATAACGTTAGTTCCAAACTAAAAGAATTAGATAGTTTCGCAAAAAAAAATTATTTTTCACTGTATGAAATGTCTTGGAATAATTTTTTTGAAAAGACAATTTTTTTCAATAATGTTCACTTTTAGTACGTAAAAAAACTTTCTTAGACAATTTTTAATGACGTTAGTTCCAAACTAAAAGAATTAGATAGTTTCGCAAAAAAAAATTATTTTTCACTGTATGAAATGTCTTGGAAAAGTTTTTTTAAAAAGACAATTTTTTTTCAATAATGTTCATTTTTAGTACGTAAAAAAACTTTCATGAGACAATTTTTAATGACGTTAGTTCCAAACTAAAACAATTAGAGAGCTTGGCAAAAAAAATTATTTTTCACTGTATGAAATGTCTTAGAAAAATTTTTGAAAAGTTTTTTTGAAAAGACAATTTTTTTCAATAATGTTCACTTTTAGTACGTAAAAAAACTTTCTTAGACAACTTTTAATGACGTTAGTTCTAAACTAAACGAATTAGATAGTTTCGCAAAAAAAAACTATTTTTTACTGTATGAAATGTCTTGGAAAAAATTTTTAAAAAGACAATTTTTTTTCAATAATGTTCATTTTTAGTACGTAAAAAAACTTTCTTAGACAATTTTTAATGACGTTAGTTCCAAACTAAAAGAATTAGATAGTTTCGCAAAAACATTATTTTTCACAGTATGAAATGTCTTGGAAAAATTTTTTTGAAAAGACAATTTTTTTTCAATAATGTTCATTTTTAGTACGTAAAAAAACTTTCTTTGACAATTTTTAATGACGTTAGTTCCAAACTAAACGAATTAGATAGTTACGCAAAAAAAAATTATTTTTCGCTGTATGAAATGTCTTAGAAAAGTTTTTGAAAAGTTTTTTGAAAAGACAATTTTTTTCAATAATGTTCACTTTTAGTACGTAAAAAAACTTTCTTAGACAATTTTTAATGACGTTAGTTCCAAACTAAAAGAATTAGATGGTTTCGCAAAAAAAAATTATTTTTCACTGTATGAAATGTCTTGGAAAACTTTTTTGAAAAAACAATTTTTTTTCAATAATGTTCATTTTTAGTACGTAAAAAAACTTTTTTAGACAATTTTTAACGACGTTAGTTCCAAACTAAAAGAATTAGATAGTTTCGCAAAAAAAATTTTTTTTTACTGTATGAAATGTCTTAGAAAAATTTTTGAAAAATTTTTTTGAAGACAATTTTTTTTCAATAATGTTCACTTTTAGTACGTAAAAAAACTTTCTTAGACAATTTTTAATGACGTTAGTTCCAAACTAAAAGAATTAGACAGTTTCGCAAAAAAAAATTATTTTTCACTGTATGAAATGTCTTGGAAAAATTTTTTGAAAAGACAATTTTTTTTCAATAATGTTCATTTTTAGTACGTAGAAAAACTTTCTTAGACAATTTTTAATGACGTTAGTTCCAAACTAAAAGAATTAGATAGTTTCGAAAAAAAAATTATTTTTCACTGTATGAAATGTCTTGGAATAATTTTTTTAAAAAGACAATTTTTTTCAATAATGTTCACTTTTAGTACGTAAAAAAACTTTCTTAGACAACTTTTAATGACGTTAGTTCCAAACTAAACGAATTAGATAGTTTCGCAAAAAAAAACTATTTTTTACTGTATGAAATGTCTTGGAAAAAATTTTTAAAAAGACAATTTTTTTTCAATAATGTTCATTTTTAGTACGTAAAAAAACTTTCTTAGACAATTTTTAATGACGTTAGTTCCAAACTAAAAGAATTAGATAGTTTCGCAAAAACATTATTTTTCACAGTATGAAATGTCTTGGAAAAATTTTTTTGAAAAGACAATTTTTTTTCAATAATGTTCATTTTTAGTACGTAAAAAAACTTTCTTTGACAATTTTTAATGACGTTAGTTCCAAACTAAACGAATTAGATAGTTACGCAAAAAAAAATTATTTTTCGCTGTATGAAATGTCTTAGAAAAGTTTTTGAAAAGTTTTTTGAAAAGACAATTTTTTTCAATAATGTTCACTTTTAGTACGTAAAAAAACTTTCTTAGACAATTTTTAATGACGTTAGTTCCAAACTAAAAGAATTAGATGGTTTCGCAAAAAAAAATTATTTTTTACTGTATGAAATGTCTTGGAAAACTTTTTTGAAAAAACAATTTTTTTTCAATAATGTTCATTTTTAGTACGTAAAAAAACTTTCTTAGACAATTTTTAACGACGTTAGTTCCAAACTAAAAGAATTAGATAGTTTCGCAAAAAAAATTTTTTTTTACTGTATGAAATGTCTTAGAAAAATTTTTGAAAAATTTTTTTGAAGACAATTTTTTTTCAATAATGTTCACTTTTAGTACGTAAAAAAACTTTCTTAGACAATTTTTAATGACGTTAGTTCCAAACTAAAAGAATTAGACAGTTTCGGAAAAAAAAATTATTTTTCACTGTATGAAATGTCTTGGAAAAATTTTTTGAAAAGACAATTTTTTTTCAATAATGTTCATTTTTAGTACGTAGAAAAACTTTCTTAGACAATTTTTAATGACGTTAGTTCCAAACTAAAAGAATTAGATAGTTTCGAAAAAAAAATTATTTTTCACTGTATGAAATGTCTTGGAATATTTTTTTTAAAAAGACAATTTTTTTCAATAATGTTCACTTTTAGTACGTAAAAAAACTTTCTTAGACAATTTTTAATGACGTTAGTTCCAAACTAAAAGAATTAGATAGTTTCGCAAAAAAAAATTCTTTTTCACTGTATGAAATGTCTTAGAAAATCTTTGAAAAATTTTTTTGGAAGGACAATTTTTTTTCAATAATGTTCACTTTTAGTACGTAAAAAAACTTTCTTAGACAATTTTTAATGACGTTAGTTCCAAACTAAAAGAATTAGATAGTTTCGCAAAAAAAAATTATTTTTCACTGTATGAAATGTCTTGGAATAATTTTTTTGAAAAGACAATTTTTTTCAATAATGTTCACTTTTAGTACGTAAAAAAAATTTCTTAGACAATTTTTAATGACGTTAGTTCCAAACTAAAAGAATTAGATAGTTTCGCAAAAAAAAATTATTTTTCACTGTATGAAATGTCTTGGAAAAGTTTTTTTAAAAAGACAATTTTTTTTCAATAATGTTCATTTTTAGTACGTAAAAAAACTTTCTTAGACAATTTTTAATGACGTTAGTTCCAAACTAAAACAATTAGAGAGCTTGGCAAAAAAAATTATTTTTCACTGTATGAAATGTCTTAGAAAAATTTTTGAAAAGTTTTTTTGAAAAGACAATTTTTTTCAATAATGTTCACTTTTAGTACGTAAAAAAACTTTCTTAGACAACTTTTAATGACGTTAGTTCCAAACTCAAAGAATTAGATGGTTTCGCAAAAAAAAATTATTTTTCACTGTATGAAATGTCTTAGAAAGATTTTTGAAAATTTTTTTTGAAAACACAAATTTTTTTCAATAATATTCATTTTTAGTACGTAAAAAAACTTTCTTAGGCAATTTTTAATGACGTTAGTTCCAAACTAAAAGAATTAGATAGTTTCGCAAAAAAAAATTATTTTTCACTGTATGAAATGTCTTAGAAAAGTTTTTGAAAAGTTTTTTTGAAAACACAAATTTTTTTCAATAATGTTCACTTTTAGTACGTAAAAAAACTTTCTTAGACAATTTTTAATGACGTTAGTTCCAAACTAAAAGAATTAGATAGTTTCGCAAAAAAAATTATTTTTCACAGTATGAAATGTCTTGGAAAAATTTTTTTGAAAAGACAATTTTTTTTCAATAATGTTCATTTTTAGTACGTAAAAAAACTTTCTTTGACAATTTTTAATGACGTTAGTTCCAAACTAAACGAATTAGATAGTTTCGCAAAAAAAAATTATTTTTCGCTGTATGAAATGTCTTAGAAAAGTTTTTGAAAAGTTTTTTGAAAAGACAATTTTTTTCAATAATGTTCACTTTTAGTACGTAAAAAAACTTTCTTAGACAATTTTTAATGACGTTAGTTCCAAACTAAAAGAATTAGATGGTTTCGCAAAAAAAAATTATTTTTTACTGTATGAAATGTCTTGGAAAACTTTTTTGAAAAAACAATTTTTTTTCAATAATGTTCATTTTTAGTACGTAAAAAAACTTTCTTAGACAATTTTTAATGACGTTAGTTCCAAACTAAAAGAATTAGATAGTTTCGCAAAAAAAATTTTTTTTTACTGTATGAAATGTCTTAGAAGAATTTTTGAAAAATTTTTTTGAAGACAATTTTTTTTCAATAATGTTCACTTTTAGTACGTAAAAAAACTTTCTTAGACAATTTTTAATGACGTTAGTTCCAAACTAAAAGAATTAGACAGTTTCGCAAAAAAAAATTATTTTTCACTGTATGAAATGTCTTGGAAAAATTTTTTGAAAAGACAATTTTGTTTCAATAATGTTCATTTTTAGTACGTAGAAAAACTTTCTTAGACAATTTTTAATGACGTTAGTTCCAAACTAAAAGAATTAGATAGTTTCGCAAAAAAAAATTATTTTTCACTGTATGAAATGTCTTGGAATAATTTTTTTAAAAAGACAATTTTTTTCAATAATGTTCACTTTTAGTACGTAAAAAAACTTTCTTAGACAATTTTTAATGACGTTAGTTCCAAACTAAAAGAATTAGATAGTTTCGCAAAAAAAAATTCTTTTTCACTGTATGAAATGTCTTAGAAAAATCTTTGAAAAATTTTTTTGGAAGGACAATTTTTTTTCAATAATGTTCACTTTTAGTACGTAAAAAAACTTTCTTAGACAATTTTTAATAACGTTAGTTCCAAACTAAAAGAATTAGATAGTTTCGCAAAAAAAAATTATTTTTCACTGTATGAAATGTCTTGGAATAATTTTTTTGAAAAGACAATTTTTTTCAATAATGTTCACTTTTAGTACGTAAAAAAACTTTCTTAGACAATTTTTAATGACGTTAGTTCCAAACTAAAAGAATTAGATAGTTTCGCAAAAAAAAATTATTTTTCACTGTATGAAATGTCTTGGAAAAGTTTTTTTAAAAAGACAATTTTTTTTCAATAATGTTCATTTTTAGTACGTAAAAAAACTTTCATGAGACAATTTTTAATGACGTTAGTTCCAAACTAAAACAATTAGAGAGCTTGGCAAAAAAAATTATTTTTCACTGTATGAAATGTCTTAGAAAGATTTTTGAAAAATTTTTTTAAAAGACAATTTTTTTCAATAATGTTCACTTTTAGTACGTAAAAAAACTTTCTTAGACAACTTTTAATGACGTTAGTTCCAAACTAAAAGAATTAGATGGTTTCGCAAAAAAAAATTATTTTTCACTGTATGAAATGTCTTAGAAAGATTTTTGAAAAATTTTTTTGAAAACACAAATTTTTTTCAATAATATTCATTTTTAGTACGTAAAAAAACTTTCTTAGGCAATTTTTAATGACGTTGGTTCCAAACTAAAAGAATTAGATAGTTTCGCAAAAAAAAATTATTTTTCACTGTATGAAATGTCTTAGAAAAGTTTTTGAAAAGTGTTTTTGAAAACACAAATTTTTTTCATTAATGTTCACTTTTAGTACGTAAAAAAACTTTCTTAGACAATTTTTAATGACGTTAGTTCCAAACTAAAAGAATTAGATGGTTTCGCAAAAAAAAATTATTTTTTACTGTATGAAATGTCTTGGAAAACTTTTTTGAAAAAACAATTTTTTTTCAATAATGTTCATTTTTAGTACGTAAAAAAACTTTCTTAGACAATTTTTAATGACGTTAGTTCCAAACTAAAAGAATTAGATAGTTTCGCAAAAAAAATTATTTTTCACAGTATGAAATGTCTTGGAAAAATTTTTTTGAAAAGACAATTTTTTTTCAATAATGTTCATTTTTAGTACGTAAAAAAACTTTCTTTGACAATTTTTAATGACGTTAGTTCCAAACTAAACGAATTAGATAGTTACGCAAAAAAAAATTATTTTTCGCTGTATGAAATGTCTTAGAAAAGTTTTTGAAAAGTTTTTTTGAAAAGACAATTTTTTTCAATAATGTTCACTTTTAGTACGTAAAAAAACTTTCTTAGACAATTTTTAATGACGTTAGTTCCAAACTAAAAGAATTAGATAGTTTCGCAAAAAAAAATTATTTTTTACTGTATGAAATGTCTTGGAAAAATTTTTTGAAAAAACAATTTTTTTTCAATAATGTTCATTTTTAGTACGTAAAAAAACTTTTTTAGACAATTTTTAACGACGTTAGTTCCAAACTAAAAGAATTAGATAGTTTCGCAAAAAAAAATTATTTTTCACTGTATGAAATGTCTTGGAATAATTTTTTTGAAAAGACAATTTTTTACAATAATGTTCACTTTTAGTACGTAAAAAAACTTTCTTAGACAATTTTTAATGACGTTAGTTCCAAACTAAAAGAATTAGATAGTTTCGCAAAAAAAAATTATTTTTCACTGTATGAAATGTCTTGGAAAAATTTTTTGAAAAGACAATTTTTTTTCAATAATGTTCATTTTTAGTACGTAAAAAAACTTTCTTAGACAATTTTTAATGACGTTAGTTCCAAACTAAAAGAATTAGATAGTTTCGCAAAAAAAATTTTTTTTTACTGTATGAAATGTCTTAGAAAAATTTTTGAAAAATTTTTTTGAAAAGACAATTTTTTTCAATAATGTTCACTTTTAGTACGTAAAAAAACTTTCTTAGACAACTTTTAATGACGTTAGTTCCAAACTCAAAGAATTAGATGGTTTCGCAAAAAAAAATTATTTTTCACTGTATGAAATGTCTTAGAAAGATTTTTGAAAATTTTTTTTGAAAACACAAATTTTTTTCAATAATATTCATTTTTAGTACGTAAAAAAACTTTCTTAGGCAATTTTTAATGACGTTAGTTCCAAACTAAAAGAATTAGATAGTTTCGCAAAAAAAAATTATTTTTCACTGTATGAAATGTCTTAGAAAAGTTTTTGAAAAGTTTTTTTGAAAACACAAATTTTTTTCAATAATGTTCACTTTTAGTACGTAAAAAAACTTTCTTAGACAATTTTTAATGACGTTAGTTCCAAACTAAAAGAATTAGATAGTTTCGCAAAAAAAATTATTTTTCACAGTATGAAATGTCTTGGAAAAATTTTTTTGAAAAGACAATTTTTTTTCAATAATGTTCATTTTTAGTACGTAAAAAAACTTTCTTTGACAATTTTTAATGACGTTAGTTCCAAACTAAACGAATTAGATAGTTTCGCAAAAAAAAATTATTTTTCGCTGTATGAAATGTCTTAGAAAAGTTTTTGAAAAGTTTTTTGAAAAGACAATTTTTTTCAATAATGTTCACTTTTAGTACGTAAAAAAACTTTCTTAGACAATTTTTAATGACGTTAGTTCCAAACTAAAAGAATTAGATGGTTTCGCAAAAAAAAATTATTTTTTACTGTATGAAATGTCTTGGAAAACTTTTTTGAAAAAACAATTTTTTTTCAATAATGTTCATTTTTAGTACGTAAAAAAACTTTCTTAGACAATTTTTAATGACGTTAGTTCCAAACTAAAAGAATTAGATAGTTTCGCAAAAAAAATTTTTTTTTACTGTATGAAATGTCTTAGAAGAATTTTTGAAAAATTTTTTTGAAGACAATTTTTTTTCAATAATGTTCACTTTTAGTACGTAAAAAAACTTTCTTAGACAATTTTTAATGACGTTAGTTCCAAACTAAAAGAATTAGACAGTTTCGCAAAAAAAAATTATTTTTCACTGTATGAAATGTCTTGGAAAAATTTTTTGAAAAGACAATTTTGTTTCAATAATGTTCATTTTTAGTACGTAGAAAAACTTTCTTAGACAATTTTTAATGACGTTAGTTCCAAACTAAAAGAATTAGATAGTTTCGCAAAAAAAAATTATTTTTCACTGTATGAAATGTCTTGGAATAATTTTTTTAAAAAGACAATTTTTTTCAATAATGTTCACTTTTAGTACGTAAAAAAACTTTCTTAGACAATTTTTAATGACGTTAGTTCCAAACTAAAAGAATTAGATAGTTTCGCAAAAAAAAATTCTTTTTCACTGTATGAAATGTCTTAGAAAAATCTTTGAAAAATTTTTTTGGAAGGACAATTTTTTTTCAATAATGTTCACTTTTAGTACGTAAAAAAACTTTCTTAGACAATTTTTAATAACGTTAGTTCCAAACTAAAAGAATTAGATAGTTTCGCAAAAAAAAATTATTTTTCACTGTATGAAATGTCTTGGAATAATTTTTTTGAAAAGACAATTTTTTTCAATAATGTTCACTTTTAGTACGTAAAAAAACTTTCTTAGACAATTTTTAATGACGTTAGTTCCAAACTAAAAGAATTAGATAGTTTCGCAAAAAAAAATTATTTTTCACTGTATGAAATGTCTTGGAAAAGTTTTTTTAAAAAGACAATTTTTTTTCAATAATGTTCATTTTTAGTACGTAAAAAAACTTTCATGAGACAATTTTTAATGACGTTAGTTCCAAACTAAAACAATTAGAGAGCTTGGCAAAAAAAATTATTTTTCACTGTATGAAATGTCTTAGAAAGATTTTTGAAAAATTTTTTTAAAAGACAATTTTTTTCAATAATGTTCACTTTTAGTACGTAAAAAAACTTTCTTAGACAACTTTTAATGACGTTAGTTCCAAACTAAAAGAATTAGATGGTTTCGCAAAAAAAAATTATTTTTCACTGTATGAAATGTCTTAGAAAGATTTTTGAAAAATTTTTTTGAAAACACAAATTTTTTTCAATAATATTCATTTTTAGTACGTAAAAAAACTTTCTTAGGCAATTTTTAATGACGTTGGTTCCAAACTAAAAGAATTAGATAGTTTCGCAAAAAAAAATTATTTTTCACTGTATGAAATGTCTTAGAAAAGTTTTTGAAAAGTGTTTTTGAAAACACAAATTTTTTTCATTAATGTTCACTTTTAGTACGTAAAAAAACTTTCTTAGACAATTTTTAATGACGTTAGTTCCAAACTAAAAGAATTAGATGGTTTCGCAAAAAAAAATTATTTTTTACTGTATGAAATGTCTTGGAAAACTTTTTTGAAAAAACAATTTTTTTTCAATAATGTTCATTTTTAGTACGTAAAAAAACTTTCTTAGACAATTTTTAATGACGTTAGTTCCAAACTAAAAGAATTAGATAGTTTCGCAAAAAAAATTATTTTTCACAGTATGAAATGTCTTGGAAAAATTTTTTTGAAAAGACAATTTTTTTTCAATAATGTTCATTTTTAGTACGTAAAAAAACTTTCTTTGACAATTTTTAATGACGTTAGTTCCAAACTAAACGAATTAGATAGTTACGCAAAAAAAAATTATTTTTCGCTGTATGAAATGTCTTAGAAAAGTTTTTGAAAAGTTTTTTTGAAAAGACAATTTTTTTCAATAATGTTCACTTTTAGTACGTAAAAAAACTTTCTTAGACAATTTTTAATGACGTTAGTTCCAAACTAAAAGAATTAGATAGTTTCGCAAAAAAAAATTATTTTTTACTGTATGAAATGTCTTGGAAAAATTTTTTGAAAAAACAATTTTTTTTCAATAATGTTCATTTTTAGTACGTAAAAAAACTTTTTTAGACAATTTTTAACGACGTTAGTTCCAAACTAAAAGAATTAGATAGTTTCGCAAAAAAAAATTATTTTTCACTGTATGAAATGTCTTGGAATAATTTTTTTGAAAAGACAATTTTTTACAATAATGTTCACTTTTAGTACGTAAAAAAACTTTCTTAGACAATTTTTAATGACGTTAGTTCCAAACTAAAAGAATTAGATAGTTTCGCAAAAAAAAATTATTTTTCACTGTATGAAATGTCTTGGAAAAATTTTTTGAAAAGACAATTTTTTTTCAATAATGTTCATTTTTAGTACGTAAAAAAACTTTCTTAGACAATTTTTAATGACGTTAGTTCCAAACTAAAAGAATTAGATAGTTTCGCAAAAAAAATTTTTTTTTACTGTATGAAATGTCTTAGAAAAATTTTTGAAAAATTTTTTTGAAGACAATTTTTTTTCAATAATGTTCACTTTTAGTACGTAAAAAAACTTTCTTAGACAATTTTTAATGACGTTAGTTCCAAACTAAAAGAATTAGACAGTTTCGCAAAAAAAAATTATTTTTCACTGTATGAAATGTCTTGGAAAAATTTTTTGAAAAGACAATTTTTTTTCAATAATGTTCATTTTTAGTACGTAGAAAAACTTTCTTAGACAATTTTTAATGACGTTAGTTCCAAACTAAAAGAATTAGATAGTTTCGCAAAAAAAAATTATTTTTCACTGTATGAAATGTCTTGGAATAATTTTTTTAAAAAGACAATTTTTTTCAATAATGTTCACTTTTAGTACGTAAAAAAACTTTCTTAGACAATTTTTAATGACGTTAGTTCCAAACTAAAAGAATTAGATAGTTTCGCAAAAAAAATTCTTTTTCACTGTATGAAATGTCTTAGAAAAATCTTTGAAAAATTTTTTTGGAAAAACAATTGTTTTTCAATAATGTTCACTTATAGTACGTAAAAAAACTTTCTTAGACAATTTTTAATAACGTTAGTTCCAAACTAAAAGAATTAGATAGTTTCGCAAAAAAAAATTATTTTTCACTGTATGAAATGTCTTGGAATAAGTTTTTTGAAAAGACAATTTTTTTCAATAATGTTCACTTTTAGTACGTAAAAAAACTTTCTTAGACAATTTTTAATGACGTTAGTTCCAAACTAAAAGAATTAGATAGTTTCGCAAAAAAAAATTATTTTTCACTGTATGAAATGTCTTGGAATAATTTTTTTGAAAAGACAATTTTTTTCAATAATGTTCACTTTTAGTACGTAAAAAAACTTTCTTAGACAATTTTTAATGACGTTAGTTCCAAACTAAAAGAATTAGATAGTTTCGCAAAAAAAAATTATTTTTCACTGTATGAAATGTCTTGGAAAAGTTTTTTTAAAAAGACAATTTTTTTTCAATAATGTTCATTTTTAGTACGTAAAAAAACTTTCATGAGACAATTTTTAATGACGTTAGTTCCAAACTAAAACAATTAGAGAGCTTGGCAAAAAAAATTATTTTTCACTGTATGAAATGTCTTAGAAAAATTTTTGAGAAGTTTTTTTGAAAAGACAATTTTTTTCAATAATGTTCACTTTTAGTACGTAAAAAAACTTTCTTAGACAATTTTTAATGACGTTAGTTCCAAACTAAACGAATTAGATAGTTTCGCAAAAAAAAACTATTTTTTAGTGTATGAAATGTCTTGGAAAAAATTTTTGAAAAGACAATTTTTTTTCAATAATGTTCATTTTTAGTACGTAAAAAAACTTTCTTAGACAATTTTTAATGACGTTAGTTCCAAACTAAAAGAATTAGATAGTTTCGCAAAAAAAATTATTTTTCACAGTATGAAATGTCTTGGAAAAATTTTTTTGAAAAGACAATTTTTTTTCAATAATGTTCATTTTTAGTACGTAAAAAAACTTTCTTTGACAATTTTTAATGACGTTAGTTCCAAACTAAACGAATTAGATAGTTTCGCAAAAAAAAATTATTTTTCGCTGTATGAAATGTCTTAGAAAAGTTTTTGAAAAGTTTTTTTGAAAAGACAATTTTTTTCAATAATGTTCACTTTTAGTACGTAAAAAAACTTTCTTAGACAATTTTTAATGACGTTAGTTCCAAACTAAAAGAATTAGATAGTTTCGCAAAAAAAAATTATTTTTTACTGTATGAAATGTCTTGGAAAAATTTTTTGAAAAAACAATTTTTTTTCAATAATGTTCATTTTTAGTACGTAAAAAAACTTTTTTAGACAATTTTTAACGACGTTAGTTCCAAACTAAAAGAATTAGATAGTTTCGCAAAAAAAAATTATTTTTCACTGTATGAAATGTCTTGGAATAATTTTTTTGAAAAGACAATTTTTTACAATAATGTTCACTTTTAGTACGTAAAAAAACTTTCTTAGACAATTTTTAATGACGTTAGTTCCAAACTAAAAGAATTAGATAGTTTCGCAAAAAAAAATTATTTTTCACTGTATGAAATGTCTTGGAAAAATTTTTTGAAAAGACAATTTTTTTTCAATAATGTTCATTTTTAGTACGTAAAAAAACTTTCTTAGACAATTTTTAATGACGTTAGTTCCAAACAAAAAGAATTAGATAGTTTCGCAAAAAAAATTTTTTTTACTGTATGAAATGTCTTAGAAAAATTTTTGAAAAATTTTTTTGAAGACAATTTTTTTTCAATAATGTTCACTTTTAGTACGTAAAAAAACTTTCTTAGACAATTTTTAATGACGTTAGTTCCAAACTAAAAGAATTAGACAGTTTCGCAAAAAAAAATTATTTTTCACTGTATGAAATGTCTTGGAAAAATTTTTTGAAAAGACAATTTTTTTTCAATAATGTTCATTTTTAGTACGTAGAAAAACTTTCTTAGACAATTTTTAATGACGTTAGTTCCAAACTAAAAGAATTAGATAGTTTCGCAAAAAAAAATTATTTTTCACTGTATGAAATGTCTTGGAATAATTTTTTTAAAAAGACAATTTTTTTCAATAATGTTCACTTTTAGTACGTAAAAAAACTTTCTTAGACAATTTTTAATGACGTTAGTTCCAAACTAAAAGAATTAGATAGTTTCGCAAAAAAAAATTATTTTTCACTGTATGAAATGTCTTGGAAAAGTTTTTTTAAAAAGACAATTTTTTTTCAATAATGTTCATTTTTAGTACGTAAAAAAACTTTCATGAGACAATTTTTAATGACGTTAGTTCCAAACTAAAACAATTAGAGAGCTTGGCAAAAAAAATTATTTTTCACTGTATGAAATGTCTTAGAAAAATTTTTGAAAAGTTTTTTTGAAAAGACAATTTTTTTCAATAATGTTCACTTTTAGTACGTAAAAAAACTTTCTTAGACAACTTTTAATGACGTTAGTTCCAAACTAAACGAATTAGATAGTTTCGCAAAAAAAAACTATTTTTTACTGTATGAAATGTCTTGGAAAAAATTTTTGAAAAGACAATTTTTTTTCAATAATGTTCATTTTTAGTACGTAAAAAAACTTTCTTAGACAATTTTTAATGACGTTAGTTCCAAACTAAAAGAATTAGATAGTTTCGCAAAAAAAATTATTTTTCACAGTATGAAATGTCTTGGAAAAATTTTTTTGAAAAAACAATTTTTTTTCAATAATGTTCATTTTTAGTACGTAAAAAAACTTTCTTTGACAATTTTTAATGACGTTAGTTCCAAACTAAACGAATTAGATAGTTTCGCAAAAAAAAATTATTTTTCGCAGTATGAAATGTCTTAGAAAAGTTTTTGAAAAGTTTTTTGAAAAGACATTTTTTTTCAATAATGTTCACTTTTAGTACGTAAAAAAACTTTCTTAGACAATTTTTAATGACGTTAGTTCCAAACTAAAAGAATTAGATGATTTCGCAAAAAAAAATTATTTTTTACTGTATGAAATGTCTTGGAAAACTTTTTTGAAAAAACAATTTTTTTTCAATAATGTTCATTTTTAGTATGTAAAAAAACTTTTTTAGACAATTTTTAACGACGTTAGTTCCAAACTAAAAGAATTAGATAGTTTCGCAAAAAAAAATTATTTTTCACTGTATGAAATGTCTTGGAATAATTTTTTTGAAAAGACAATTTTTTACAATAATGTTCACTTTTAGTACGTAAAAAAACTTTCTTAGACAATTTTTAATGACGTTAGTTCCAAACTAAAAGAATTAGATAGTTTCGCAAAAAAAAATTATTTTTCACTGTATGAAATGTCTTGGAAAAATTTTTTGAAAAGACAATTTTTTTTCAATAATGTTCATTTTTAGTACGTAAAAAAACTTTCTTAGACAATTTTTAATGACGTTAGTTCCAAACTAAAAGAATTAGATAGTTTCGCAAAAAAAAATTATTTTTTACTGTATGAAATGTCTTAGAAAAATTTTTGAAAAATTTTTTTGTAGACAATTTTTTTTCAATAATGTTCACTTTTAGTACGTAAAAAAACTTTCTTAGACAATTTTTAATGACGTTAGTTCCAAACTAAAAGAATTAGACAGTTTCGCAAAAAAAAATTATTTTTCACTGTATGAAATGTTTTGGAAAAATTTTTTGAAAAGACAATTTTTTTTCAATAATGTTCATTTTTAGTACGTAGAAAAACTTTCTTAGACAATTTTTAATGACGTTAGTTCCAAACTAAAAGAATTAGATAGTTTCGCAAAAAAAAATTATTTTTCACTGTATGAAATGTCTTGGAATAATTTTTTTAAAAAGACAATTTTTTTCAATAATGTTCACTTTTAGTACGTAAAAAAACTTTCTTAGACAATTTTTAATGACGTTAGTTCCAAACTAAAAGAATTAGATAGTTTCGCAAAAAAAAATTATTTTTCACTGTATGAAATGTCTTGGAAAAGTTTTTTCAAAAAGACAATTTTTTTTCAATAATGTTCATTTTTAGTACGTAAAAAAACTTTCATGAGACAATTTTTAATGACGTTAGTTCCAAACTAAAACAATTAGAAAGCTTGGCAAAAAAAATTATTTTTCACTGTATGAAATGTCTTAGAAAAATTTTTGAAAAGTTTTTTTGAAAAGACAATTTTTTTCAATAATGTTCACTTTTAGTACGTAAAAAAACTTTCTTAGACAACTTTTAATGACGTTAGTTCCAAACTAAACGAATTAGATAGTTTCGCAAAAAAAAACTATTTTTTACTGTATGAAATGTCTTGGAAAAAATTTTTGAAAAGACAATTTTTTTTCAATAATGTTCATTTTTAGTACGTAAAAAAACTTTCTTAGACAATTTTTAATGACGTTAGTTCCAAACTAAAAGAATTAGATAGTTTCGCAAAAAAAATTATTTTTCACAGTATGAAATGTCTTGGAAAAATTTTTTTGAAAAAACAATTTTTTTTCAATAATGTTCATTTTTAGTACGTAAAAAAACTTTCTTTGACAATTTTTAATGACGTTAGTTCCAAACTAAACGAATTAGATAGTTTCGCAAAAAAAAATTATTTTTCGCTGTATGAAATGTCTTAGAAAAGTTTTTGAAAAGTTTTTTGAAAAGACAATTTTTTTCAATAATGTTCACTTTTAGTACGTAAAAAAACTTTCTTAGACAATTTTTAATGACGTTAGTTCCAAACTAAAAGAATTAGATGATTTCGCAAAAAAAAATTATTTTTTACTGTATGAAATGTCTTGGAAAACTTTTTTGAAAAAACAATTTTTTTTCAATAATGTTCATTTTTAGTACGTAAAAAAACTTTTTTAGACAATTTTTAACGACGTTAGTTCCAAACTAAAAGAATTAGATAGTTTCGCAAAAAAAAATTATTTTTCACTGTATGAAATGTCTTGGAATAATTTTTTTGAAAAGACAATTTTTTACAATAATGTTCACTTTTAGTACGTAAAAAAACTTTCTTAGACAATTTTTAATGACGTTAGTTCCAAACTAAAAGAATTAGATAGTTTCGCAAAAAAAAATTATTTTTCACTGTATGAAATGTCTTGGAAAAATTTTTTGAAAAGACAATTTTTTTTCAATAATGTTCATTTTTAGTACGTAAAAAAACTTTCATGAGACAATTTTTAATGACGTTAGTTCCAAACTAAAACAATTAGAGAGCTTGGCAAAAAAAATTATTTTTCACTGTATGAAATGTCTTAGAAAAATTTTTGAAAAGTTTTTTTAAAAGACAATTTTTTTCAATAATGTTCACTTTTAGTACGTAAAAAAACTTTCTTAGACAACTTTTAATGACGTTAGTTCCAAACTAAAAGAATTAGATGGTTTCGCAAAAAAAAATTATTTTTCACTGTATGAAATGTCTTAGAAAGATTTTTGAAAAATTTTTTTGAAAACACAAATTTTTTTCAATAATATTCATTTTTAGTACGTAAAAAAACTTTCTTAGGCAATTTTTAATGACGTTGGTTCCAAACTAAAAGAATTAGATAGTTTCGCAAAAAAAAATTATTTTTCACTGTATGAAATGTCTTAGAAAAGTTTTTGAAAAGTGTTTTTGAAAACACAAATTTTTTTCATTAATGTTCACTTTTAGTACGTAAAAAAACTTTCTTAGACAATTTTTAATGACGTTAGTTCCAAACTAAAAGAATTAGATGGTTTCGCAAAAAAAAATTATTTTTTACTGTATGAAATGTCTTGGAAAACTTTTTTGAAAAAACAATTTTTTTTCAATAATGTTCATTTTTAGTACGTAGAAAAACTTTCTTAGACAATTTTTAATGACGTTAGTTCCAAACTAAAAGAATTAGATAGTTTCGCAAAAAAAAATTATTTTTCACTGTATGAAATGTCTTGGAATAATTTTTTTAAAAAGACAATTTTTTTCAATAATGTTCACTTTTAGTACGTAAAAAAACTTTCTTAGACAATTTTTAATGACGTTAGTTCCAAACTAAAAGAATTAGATAGTTTCGCAAAAAAAAATTATTTTTCACTGTATGAAATGTCTTGGAAAAGTTTTTTCAAAAAGACAATTTTTTTTCAATAATGTTCATTTTTAGTACGTAAAAAAACTTTCATGAGACAATTTTTAATGACGTTAGTTCCAAACTAAAACAATTAGAAAGCTTGGCAAAAAAAATTATTTTTCACTGTATGAAATGTCTTAGAAAAATTTTTGAAAAGTTTTTTTGAAAAGACAATTTTTTTCAATAATGTTCACTTTTAGTACGTAAAAAAACTTTCTTAGACAACTTTTAATGACGTTAGTTCCAAACTAAACGAATTAGATAGTTTCGCAAAAAAAAACTATTTTTTACTGTATGAAATGTCTTGGAAAAAATTTTTGAAAAGACAATTTTTTTCAATAATGTTCATTTTTAGTACGTAAAAAAACTTTCTTAGACAATTTTTAATGACGTTAGTTCCAAACTAAAAGAATTAGATAGTTTCGCAAAAAAAATTGTTTTTCACAGTATGAAATGTCTTGGAAAAATTTTTTTGAAAAAACAATTTTTTTTCAATAATGTTCATTTTTAGTACGTAAAAAAACTTTCTTTGACAATTTTTAATGACGTTAGTTCCAAACTAAACGAATTAGATAGTTTCGCAAAAAAAAATTATTTTTCGCTGTATGAAATGTCTTAGAAAAGTTTTTGAAAAGTTTTTTGAAAAGACAATTTTTTTCAATAATGTTCACTTTTAGTACGTAAAAAAACTTTCTTAGACAATTTTTAATGACGTTAGTTCCAAACTAAAAGAATTAGATGATTTCGCAAAAAAAAATTATTTTTTACTGTATGAAATGTCTTGGAAAACTTTTTTGAAAAAACAATTTTTTTTCAATAATGTTCATTTTTAGTACGTAAAAAAACTTTTTTAGACAATTTTTAACGACGTTAGTTCCAAACTAAAAGAATTAGATAGTTTCGCAAAAAAAAATTATTTTTCACTGTATGAAATGTCTTGGAATAATTTTTTTGAAAAGACAATTTTTTACAATAATGTTCACTTTTAGTACGTAAAAAAACTTTCTTAGACAATTTTTAATGACGTTAGTTCCAAACTAAAAGAATTAGATAGTTTCGCAAAAAAAAATTATTTTTCACTGTATGAAATGTCTTGGAAAAATTTTTTGAAAAGACAATTTTTTTTCAATAATGTTCATTTTTAGTACGTAAAAAAACTTTCATGAGACAATTTTTAATGACGTTAGTTCCAAACTAAAACAATTAGAGAGCTTGGCAAAAAAAATTATTTTTCACTGTATGAAATGTCTTAGAAAAATTTTTGAAAAGTTTTTTTAAAAGACAATTTTTTTCAATAATGTTCACTTTTAGTACGTAAAAAAACTTTCTTAGACAACTTTTAATGACGTTAGTTCCAAACTAAAAGAATTAGATGGTTTCGCAAAAAAAAATTATTTTTCACTGTATGAAATGTCTTAGAAAGATTTTTGAAAAATTTTTTTGAAAACACAAATTTTTTTCAATAATATTCATTTTTAGTACGTAAAAAAACTTTCTTAGGCAATTTTTAATGACGTTGGTTCCAAACTAAAAGAATTAGATAGTTTCGCAAAAAAAAATTATTTTTCACTGTATGAAATGTCTTAGAAAAGTTTTTGAAAAGTGTTTTTGAAAACACAAATTTTTTTCATTAATGTTCACTTTTAGTACGTAAAAAAACTTTCTTAGACAATTTTTAATGACGTTAGTTCCAAACTAAAAGAATTAGATGGTTTCGCAAAAAAAAATTATTTTTTACTGTATGAAATGTCTTGGAAAACTTTTTTGAAAAAACAATTTTTTTTCAATAATGTTCATTTTTAGTACGTAAAAAAACTTTCTTAGACAATTTTTAATGACGTTAGTTCCAAACTAAAAGAATTAGATAGTTTCGCAAAAAAAATTATTTTTCACAGTATGAAATGTCTTGGAAAAATTTTTTTGAAAAGACAATTTTTTTTCAATAATGTTCATTTTTAGTACGTAAAAAAACTTTCTTTGACAATTTTTAATGACGTTAGTTCCAAACTAAACGAATTAGATAGTTTCGCAAAAAAAAATTATTTTTCGCTGTATGAAATGTCTTAGAAAAGTTTTTGAAAAGTTTTTTTGAAAAGACAATTTTTTTCAATAATGTTCACTTTTAGTACGTAAAAAAACTTTCTTAGACAATTTTTAATGACGTTAGTTCCAAACTAAAAGAATTAGATAGTTTCGCAAAAAAAAATTATTTTTTACTGTATGAAATGTCTTGGAAAAATTTTTTGAAAAAACAATTTTTTTTCAATAATGTTCATTTTTAGTACGTAAAAAAACTTTTTTAGACAATTTTTAACGACGTTAGTTCCAAACTAAAAGAATTAGATAGTTTCGCAAAAAAAAATTATTTTTCACTGTATGAAATGTCTTGGAATAATTTTTTTGAAAAGACAATTTTTTACAATAATGTTCACTTTTAGTACGTAAAAAAACTTTCTTAGACAATTTTTAATGACGTTAGTTCCAAACTAAAAGAATTAGATAGTTTCGCAAAAAAAAATTATTTTTCACTGTATGAAATGTCTTGGAAAAATTTTTTGAAAAGACAATTTTTTTTCAATAATGTTCATTTTTAGTACGTAAAAAAACTTTCTTAGACAATTTTTAATGACGTTAGTTCCAAACTAAAAGAATTAGATAGTTTCGCAAAAAAAAATTTTTTTTACTGTATGAAATGTCTTAGAAAAATTTTTGAAAAATTTTTTTGAAGACAATTTTTTTTCAATAATGTTCACTTTTAGTACGTAAAAAAACTTTCTTAGACAATTTTTAATGACGTTAGTTCCAAACTAAAAGAATTAGACAGTTTCGCAAAAAAAAATTATTTTTCACTGTATGAAATGTCTTGGAAAAATTTTTTGAAAAGACAATTTTTTTTCAATAATGTTCATTTTTAGTACGTAGAAAAACTTTCTTAGACAATTTTTAATGACGTTAGTTCCAAACTAAAAGAATTAGATAGTTTCGCAAAAAAAAATTATTTTTCACTGTATGAAATGTCTTGGAATAATTTTTTTAAAAAGACAATTTTTTTCAATAATGTTCACTTTTAGTACGTAAAAAAACTTTCTTAGACAATTTTTAATGACGTTAGTTCCAAACTAAAAGAATTAGATAGTTTCGCAAAAAAAATTATTTTTCACTGTATGAAATGTCTTAGAAAAATCTTTGAAAAATTTTTTTGGAAAAACAATTGTTTTTCAATAATGTTCACTTATAGTACGTAAAAAAACTTTCTTAGACAATTTTTAATAACGTTAGTTCCAAACTAAAAGAATTAGATAGTTTCGCAAAAAAAAATTATTTTTCACTGTATGAAATGTCTTGGAATAAATTTTTTGAAAAGACAATTTTTTTCAATAATGTTCACTTTTAGTACGTAAAAAAACTTTCTTAGACAATTTTTAATGACGTTAGTTCCAAACTAAAAGAATTAGATAGTTTCGCAAAAAAAAATTATTTTTCACTGTATGAAATGTCTTGGAAAAGTTTTTTTAAAAAGACAATTTTTTTTCAATAATGTTCATTTTTAGTACGTAAAAAAACTTTCATGAGACAATTTTTAATGACGTTAGTTCCAAACTAAAACAATTAGAGAGCTTGGCAAAAAAAATTATTTTTCACTGTATGAAATGTCTTAGAAAAATTTTTGAAAAGTTTTTTTGAAAAGACAATTTTTTTCAATAATGTTCACTTTTAGTACGTAAAAAAACTTTCTTAGACAATTTTTAATGACGTTAGTTCCAAACTAAAAGAATTAGATAGTTTCGCAAAAAAAAATTATTTTTTACTGTATGAAATGTCTTGGAAAAATTTTTTGAAAAAACAATTTTTTTTCAATAATGTTCATTTTTAGTACGTAAAAAAACTTTTTTAGACAATTTTTAACGACGTTAGTTCCAAACTAAAAGAATTAGATAGTTTCGCAAAAAAAAATTATTTTTCACTGTATGAAATGTCTTGGAATAATTTTTTTGAAAAGACAATTTTTTACAATAATGTTCACTTTTAGTACGTAAAAAAACTTTCTTAGACAATTTTTAATGACGTTAGTTCCAAACTAAAAGAATTAGATAGTTTCGCAAAAAAAAATTATTTTTCACTGTATGAAATGTCTTGGAAAAATTTTTTGAAAAGACAATTTTTTTTCAATAATGTTCATTTTTAGTACGTAAAAAAACTTTCTTAGACAATTTTTAATGACGTTAGTTCCAAACAAAAAGAATTAGATAGTTTCGCAAAAAAAATTTTTTTTACTGTATGAAATGTCTTAGAAAAATTTTTGAAAAATTTTTTTGAAGACAATTTTTTTTCAATAATGTTCACTTTTAGTACGTAAAAAAACTTTCTTAGACAATTTTTAATGACGTTAGTTCCAAACTAAAAGAATTAGACAGTTTCGCAAAAAAAAATTATTTTTCACTGTATGAAATGTCTTGGAAAAATTTTTTGAAAAGACAATTTTTTTTCAATAATGTTCATTTTTAGTACGTAGAAAAACTTTCTTAGACAATTTTTAATGACGTTAGTTCCAAACTAAAAGAATTAGATAGTTTCGCAAAAAAAAATTATTTTTCACTGTATGAAATGTCTTGGAATAATTTTTTTAAAAAGACAATTTTTTTCAATAATGTTCACTTTTAGTACGTAAAAAAACTTTCTTAGACAATTTTTAATGACGTTAGTTCCAAACTAAAAGAATTAGATAGTTTCGCAAAAAAAAATTATTTTTTACTGTATGAAATGTCTTGGAAAAGTTTTTTTAAAAAGACAATTTTTTTTCAATAATGTTCATTTTTAGTACGTAAAAAAACTTTCATGAGACAATTTTTAATGACGTTAGTTCCAAACTAAAACAATTAGAGAGCTTGGCAAAAAAAATTATTTTTCACTGTATGAAATGTCTTAGAAAAATTTTTGAAAAGTTTTTTTGAAAAGACAATTTTTTTCAATAATGTTCACTTTTAGTACGTAAAAAAACTTTCTTAGACAACTTTTAATGACGTTAGTTCCAAACTAAACGAATTAGATAGTTTCGCAAAAAAAAACTATTTTTTACTGTATGAAATGTCTTGGAAAAAATTTTTGAAAAGACAATTTTTTTTCAATAATGTTCATTTTTAGTACGTAAAAAAACTTTCTTAGACAATTTTTAATGACGTTAGTTCCAAACTAAAAGAATTAGATAGTTTCGCAAAAAAAATTATTTTTCACAGTATGAAATGTCTTGGAAAAATTTTTTTGAAAAAACAATTTTTTTTCAATAATGTTCATTTTTAGTACGTAAAAAAACTTTCTTTGACAATTTTTAATGACGTTAGTTCCAAACTAAACGAATTAGATAGTTTCGCAAAAAAAAATTATTTTTCGCTGTATGAAATGTCTTAGAAAAGTTTTTGAAAAGTTTTTTGAAAAGACAATTTTTTTCAATAATGTTCACTTTTAGTACGTAAAAAAACTTTCTTAGACAATTTTTAATGACGTTAGTTCCAAACTAAAAGAATTAGATGATTTCGCAAAAAAAAATTATTTTTTACTGTATGAAATGTCTTGGAAAACTTTTTTGAAAAAACAATTTTTTTTCAATAATGTTCATTTTTAGTACGTAAAAAAACTTTTTTAGACAATTTTTAACGACGTTAGTTCCAAACTAAAAGAATTAGATAGTTTCGCAAAAAAAAATTATTTTTCACTGTATGAAATGTCTTGGAATAATTTTTTTGAAAAGACAATTTTTTACAATAATGTTCACTTTTAGTACGTAAAAAAACTTTCTTAGACAATTTTTAATGACGTTAGTTCCAAACTAAAAGAATTAGATAGTTTCGCAAAAAAAAATTATTTTTCACTGTATGAAATGTCTTGGAAAAATTTTTTGAAAAGACAATTTTTTTTCAATAATGTTCATTTTTAGTACGTAAAAAAACTTTCTTAGACAATTTTTAATGACGTTAGTTCCAAACTAAAAGAATTAGATAGTTTCGCAAAAAAAAATTATTTTTTACTGTATGAAATGTCTTAGAAAAATTTTTGAAAAATTTTTTTGTAGACAATTTTTTTTCAATAATGTTCACTTTTAGTACGTAAAAAAACTTTCTTAGACAATTTTTAATGACGTTAGTTCCAAACTAAAAGAATTAGACAGTTTCGCAAAAAAAAATTATTTTTCACTGTATGAAATGTTTTGGAAAAATTTTTTGAAAAGACAATTTTTTTTCAATAATGTTCATTTTTAGTACGTAGAAAAACTTTCTTAGACAATTTTTAATGACGTTAGTTCCAAACTAAAAGAATTAGATAGTTTCGCAAAAAAAAATTATTTTTCACTGTATGAAATGTCTTGGAATAATTTTTTTAAAAAGACAATTTTTTTCAATAATGTTCACTTTTAGTACGTAAAAAAACTTTCTTAGACAATTTTTAATGACGTTAGTTCCAAACTAAAAGAATTAGATAGTTTCGCAAAAAAAATTATTTTTCACTGTATGAAATGTCTTGGAATAATTTTTTTGAAAAGACATTTTTTTTCAATAATGTTCACTTTTAGTACGTAAAAAAACTTTCTTAGACAATTTTTAATGACGTTAGTTCCAAACTAAAAGAATTAGATAGTTTCGCAAAAAAAAATTATTTTTCACTGTATGAAATGTCTTGGAAAAGTTTTTTTAAAAAGACAATTTTTTTTCAATAATGTTCATTTTTAGTACGTAAAAAAACTTTCTTAGACAATTTTTAATGACGTTAGTTCCAAACTAAAACAATTAGAGAGCTTGGCAAAAAAAATTATTTTTCACTGTATGAAATGTCTTAGAAAAATTTTTGAAAAGTTTTTTTGAAAAGACAATTTTTTTCAATAATGTTCACTTTTAGTACGTAAAAAAACTTTCTTAGACAACTTTTAATGACGTTAGTTCCAAACTAAAAGAATTAGATGGTTTCGCAAAAAAAAATTATTTTTCACTGTATGAAATGTCTTAGAAAGATTTTTGAAAAATTTTTTTGAAAACACAAATTTTTTTCAATAATATTCATTTTTAGTACGTAAAAAAACTTTCTTAGGCAAGTTTTAATGACGTTAGTTCCAAACTAAAAGAATTAGATAGTTTCGCAAAAAAAAATTATTTTTCACTGTATGAAATGTCTTAGAAAAATTTTTGAAAAACTTTTTTTAAAGGACAATTTTTTTTCAATAATGTTCACTTTTAGTACGTAAAAAAACTTTCTTAGATAATTTTTAATGACGTTAGCTCCAAACTAAAAGAATTAGATAGTTTCGCTAAAAAAAATTATTTTTCAATGTATGAAATGTCTTGAAAAAATTTTTTTGAAAAGACAATTTTTTTTCAATAATGTTCACTTTTAGTACGTAAAAAAACTTTCTTAGACAATTTTTAATGACGTTAATTTCAAACTAAAAGAATTAGATAGTTTCGCAAAAAAAAAATTATTTTTCACTGTATGAAATGTCTTAGAAAAATTTTTGAATAAATTTTTTGAAAAGACAATTTATTTTCAATAATGTTCACTTTTAGTACGTAAAAAAGCATTCTTAGACAATTTTTAATGACGTTAGTTCCAAACTAAACGAATTAAATAGTTTTGCAAAAAAAAAATTATTTTTCATTGTATGAAATGTCTTAGAAAAATTTTTGAATTAATTTTTTGAAAAGACAATTTTTTTTCAATAATGTTCATTTTTAGTACGTAAAAAAACTTTCTTAGACAATTTTTATGACGTTAGTTCCAAACTAAAAGAATTAGATAGTTTCGCAAAAAAAAAATATTTTTCACTGTATGAAATGTCTTGGAAAAATTTTTTTATAAAGACAATTTTTTTTCAATAATGTTCACTTTTAGTACGTAAAAAAACTTTCTTAGACAATTTTTAATGACGTTAGTTCCAAACAAAAAAAATTAGATAGTTTCGCAAAATAAAATTGTTTTTCACTGTATGAAATGTCTTGGAAAAATTTTTTTGAAAAGACAATTTTTTTTCAATAATGTTCATTTTTAGTACGTAAAAAAAATTTCTTAGACAATTTTTAATGACGTTAGTTCCAAACTAAAAGACTTAGATAGTTTAGCAAAAAAAAATTATTTTTCACTGTATGAAGAGTCTTAGAAAAATTTTTGAAAGTTTTTTTTGAAAAGACAATTTTTTTTCAATAATGTTCACTTTTAGTACGTAAAAAAACTTTCTTAGACAATTTTTAATGACGTTGGTTCCAAACTAAAAGAATTAGATAGTTTCGCAAAAAAAAATTATTTTTCACTGTTTGAAATGTCTTGGAAAAATCTTTTGAAAAGACAATTTTTTTTCAATAATGTTCATTTTTAGTACGTAAAAAAACTTTCTTAGACAATTTTTAATGACGATAGTTCCAAACTAAAAGAATTAGATAGTTTCGCAAAAAAAAATTATTTTTCACTGTATGAAATGTCTTAGAAAAATCTTTGAAAAATTTTTTTGGAAGGACAATTTTTTTTCAATAATGTTCACTTTTAGTACGTAAAAAAACTTTCTTAGACAATTTTTAATAACGTTAGTCCCAAACTAAAAGAATTAGATAGTTTCGCAAAAAAAAATTATTTTTCACTGTATGAAATGTCTTGGAATAATTTTTTTGAAAAGACAATTTTTTTCAATAATGTTCACTTTTAGTACGTAAAAAAACTTTCTTAGACAATTTTTAATGACGTTAGTTCCAAACTAAAAGAATTAGATAGTTTCGCAAAAAAAAATTATTTTTCACTGTATGAAATGTCTTGGAAAAGTTTTTTTAAAAAGACAATTTTTTTTCAATAATGTTCATTTTTAGTACGTAAAAAAACTTTCATGAGACAATTTTTAATGACGTTAGTTCCAAACTAAAACAATTAGAGAGCTTGGCAAGAAAAATTATTTTTCACTGTATGAAATGTCTTAGAAAAATTTTTGAAAAGTTTTTTTGAAAAGACAATTTTTTTCAATAATGTTCACTTTTAGTACGTAAAAAAACTTTCTTAGACAACTTTTAATGACGTTAGTTCCAAACTAAAAGAATTAGATGGTTTCGCAAAAAAAAATTATTTTTCACTGTATGAAATGTCTTAGAAAGATTTTTGAAAAATTTTTTTGAAAACACAAATTTTTTTTAATAAAACTCATTTTTAGTACGTAAAAAAACTTTCTTAGACAATTTTTAATGACGTTAGTTCCAAACTAAAAGAATTAGATAGTTTCGCAAAAAAAAATTCTTTTTCACTGTATGAAATGTCTTAGAAAAATTTTTTTTAAAGGACAATTTTTTTTCAATAATGTTCACTTTTAGTACGTAAAAAAACTTTCTTAGATAATTTTTAATGACGTTAGTTCCAAACTAAAAGAATTAGATAGTTTCGCAAAAAAAAATTATTTTTCACTGTATGAAATGTCTTGAAAAAATTTTTTTGAAAAGACAATTTTTTTTCAATAATGTTCACTTTTAGTACGTAAAAAAACTTTCTTAGACAATTTTTAATGACGTTAATTCCAAACTAAAAGAATTAGATAGTTTCGCAAAAAAAAATTATTTTTCACTGTATGAAATGTCTTAGAAAAATTTTTGAATAAATTTTTTGAAAAGACAATTTATTTTCAATAATGTTCACTTTTAGTACGTAAAAAAGCATTCTTAGACAATTTTTAATGACGTTAGTTCCAAACTAAACGAATTAGATAGTTTTGCAAAAAAAAAATTATTTTTCATTGTATGAAATGTCTTAGAAAAATTTTTGAATTAATTTTTTGAAAAGACAATTTTTTTTCAATAATGTTCATTTTTAGTACGTAGAAAAACTTTCTTAGACAATTTTTATGACGTTAGTTCCAAACTAAAAGAATTAGATAGTTTCGCAAAAAAAAAATATTTTTCACTGTATGAAATGTCTTGGAAAAATTTTTTTATAAAGACAATTTTTTTTCAATAATGTTCACTTTTAGTACGTAAAAAAACTTTCTTAGACAATTTTTAATGACGTTAGTTCCAAACTAAAAAAATTAGATAGTTTCGCAAAATAAAATTGGTTTTCACTGTATGAAATGTCTTGGAAAAATTTTTTTGAAAAGACAATTTTTTTTCAATAATGTTCATTTTTAGTACGTAAAAAAAATTTCTTAGACAATTTTTAATGACGTTAGTTCCAAACTAAAAGACTTAGATAGTTTAGCAAAAAAAAATTATTTTTCACTGTATGAAGAGTCTTAGAAAAATTTTTGAAAGTTTTTTTTGAAAAGACAATTTTTTTTCAATAATGTTCATTTTTAGTACGTAAAAAAACTTTCTTAGACAATTTTTAATGACGTTAGTTCCAAACTAAAAGAATTAGATAGTTTCGCAAAAAAAAATTATTTTTCACTGTATGAAATGTCTTGGAAAAATTTTTTGAAAAGACAATTTTTTTTCAATAATGTTCACTTTTAGTACGTAAAAAAACTTTCTTAGACAATTTTTAATGACGATAGTTCCAAACTAAAAGAATTAGACAGTTTCTCAAAAAATAATTATTTTTCACTGTATGAAATGTCTTGGAATACTTTTTTTGAAAAGCCAATCTTTTTTCAATAATGTTCACTTTTAGTACGTAAAAAAACTTTCTTAGACAATTTTTAATGACGTTAGTTCCAAACTAAAAGAATTAGATAGTTTCGCAAAAAAAAATTATTTTTCACTGTATGAAATGTCTTAGAAAAATCTTTGAAACATTTTTTTGAAAAGACAATTTTTTTTCAATAATGTTCACTTTTAGTACGTAAAAAAACTTTTTTAGACAGTTTTTAATGACGTTAGTTCCAAACTAAAAGAATTAGATAGTTTCGCAAAAAAAAATTATTTTTCACTGTATGAAATGTCTTAGAAAAATTTTTGAAAAATTTTTTTTAAAGGACAATTTTTTTTCAATAATGTTCAATTTTAGTACGTAAAAAAACTTTCTTAGACAATTTTTAATGACGTTAGTTCCAAACTAAAAGAATTAGATAGTTTCGCAAAAAAAATTATTTTTCACTGTATGAAAAGTCTTGGAAAATGTTTTTTGAAAAGACAATTTTTTTTCAATAATGTTCATTTTTAGTACGTAAAAAACTTTCTTAGACAATTTTTTATGAAGTTAGTTACAAACTAAAAGAATTAGATAGTTTCGCAAAAAAAATTATTTTTCATTGTATGAAATGTCTTGGAAAAATTTTTTTATAAAGACAATTTTTTTTCAATAATGTTTACTTTTAGTACGTAAAAAACTTTCTTAGACAATTTTTAATGACGTTAGTTCCAAACTAAAAGAATTAGATAGTTTCGCAAAAAAAAATTATTTTTCACAGTATGAAATGTCTTGGAAAAATTTTTGAAAAGTTTTTTTGAAAAGACATTTTTTTTCAATAATGTTCACTTTTAGTACGTAAAAAAACTTTCTTAGACACTTTTTAATGACGTTAGTTCCAAACTAAAAGAATTAGATAGTTTCGCAAAAAAAATTATTTTTCACTGTATGAAAAGTCTTGGAAAATGTTTTTTGAAAAGACAATTTTTTTTCAATAATGTTCATTTTTAGTACGTAAAAAACTTTCTTAGACAATTTTTAATGACGTTAGTTCCAAACTAAAAGAATTAGATAGTTTCGCAAAAAAAAATTATTTTTCACAGTATGAAAAGTCTTAGAAAAATTTTTGAAAGTTTTTTTTGAAAAGACAACTTTTTTTCAATAATGTTCACTTTTAGTACGTAAAAAAACTTTCTTAGACAATTTTTAATGACGTTAGTTCTAAACTAAAATAATTAGATAGTTTCGCAAAAAAAAAATTATTTTTCACTGTATGAAATGTCTTAGAAAATTGTTGAAACATTTTTTTGAAAAGACAATTTTTTTTCAACAATGTTCACTTTTAGTACGTAAAAAAACTTTCTTAGACACTTTTTAATGACGTTAGTTCCAAACTAAAAGAATTAAATAGTTTCGAAAAAAAAATTATTTTTCACTGTATGAAAAGTCTTAGAAAAATTTTTGAAAGTTTTTTTTGAAAAGACAACTTTTTTTCAATAATGTTCACTTTTAGTACGTAAAAAAACTTTCTTAGACAATTTTTAATGACGTTAGTTCCAAACTAAAATAATTAGATAGTTTCGCAAAAAAAAAATTATTTTTCACTGTATGAAATGTCTTAGAAAATTGTTGAAACATTTTTTTGAAAAGACAATTTTTTTTCAACAATGTTCACTTTTAGTACGTAAAAAAACTTTCTTAGACAATTTTTAATGACGTTAGTTCCAAACTAAAAGAATTAGATAGTTTCGCAAAAAGAAATTATTTTTCACTGTATGAAATGTCTTGAAAAAAATTTTTTATAAAGACAATTTTTTTTCAATAATGTTCATTTTTAGTACGTAAAAAAACTTTCTTAGACAATTTTTAATGACGTTAGTTCCAAACTAAAAGAATTAGATAGTTTCGCAAAAAAAAATTATTTTTCTCTGTTTGAAATGTCTTAGAAAAATTTTTGAAAAATTTTTTTGAAAAGACAATTTTTTTTCAACAATGTTCACTTTTAGTACGTAAAAAAACTTTCTTAGACAATTTTTAATGACGTTAGTTCCAAACTAAAAAAATTAGATAGTTTCGCAAAAAAAATTTATTTTTCACTGTATGAAATGTCTTGGAAAATGTTTTTTGAAAAGACAATGTTTTTTCAATAATGTTCATTTTTAGTACGTAAAAAAACTTTCTTAGACAATTTTTATGACGTTAGTTCCAAACTAAAAGAATTAGATAGTTTCGCAAAAAAAAAAAATTTTTCACTGTATGAAATGTCTTGGAAAAATTTTTTTATAAAGACAATTTTTTTTCAATAATGTTCACTTTTAGTACGTAAAAAAACTTTCGTAGACAATTTTTAATGACGTTATTTCCAAACTAAAAAATTTAGATAGTTTCGCAAAATAAAATTGTTTTTCACTGTATGAAATGTCTTGGAAAAATTTTTTTGAAAAGACAATTTTTTTTCAATAATGTTCATTTTTAGTACGTAAAAAAACTTTCTTAGACAATTTTTAATGACGTTAGTTCCAAACTAAAAGAATTAGATAGTTTCGCAAAAAAAAATTATTTTTCACTGTATGAAATGTCTTGGAAAAAATTTTTTGAAAAGACAATTTTTTTTCAATAATGTTCATTTTAAGTACGTAAAAAAACTTTCTTAGACAATTTTTAATGACGTTAGTTCCAAACTAAAAGAATTAGATAGTTTCGCAAAAAAAAATTATTTTTCACTGTATGAAATGTCTTGGAAAATTTTTTTGAAAAGACAATTTTTTTTAAGTAATGTTCATTTTTAGTACGTAAAAAAACTTTCTTAGACAATTTTTAATGACGTTAGTTCCAAACTAAAAGAATTAGATAGTTTCGCAAAAAAAATTATTTTTTCCTGTATGAAATGTCTTAAAAAAATTTTTGAAACATTTTTCTGGAAAAGACAATTTTTTTTCAATAATGTTCACTTTTAGTACGTAAAAAAACTTTCTTAGACAATTTTTAATGACGTTAGTTCCAAACTAAAAGAATTAGATAGTTTCGCAAAAAAAAATTATTTTTCACTGTATGAAATGTCTTGGAAAATGTTTTTTGAAAAGACAATGTTTTTTCAATAATGTTCATTTTTAGTACGTAAAAAAACTTTCTTAGACAATTTTTATGACGTTAGTTCCAAACTAAAAGAATTAGATAGTTTCGCAAAAAAAAAATATTTTTCACTGTATGAAATGTCTTGGAAAAATTTTTTTATAAAGACAATTTTTTTTCAATAATGTTCACTTTTAGTACGTAAAAAAACTTTCTTAGACAATTTTTAATGACGTTAGTTCCAAACTAAAAAAATTAGATAGTTTCGCAAAATAAAATTGTTTTTCACTGTATGAAATGTCTTGGAAAAATTTTTTTGAAAAGACAATTTTTTTTCAATAATGTTCATTTTTAGTACGTAAAAAAAATTTCTTAGACAATTTTTAATGACGTTAGTTTCAAACTAAAAGATTTAGATAGTTTAGCAAAAAAAAATTATTTTTCACTGTATGAAGAGTCTTAGAAAAATTTTTGAAAGTTTTTTTTGAAAAGACAATTTTTTTTCAATAATGTTCACTTTTAGTACGTAAAAAAACTTTCTTAGACAATTTTTAATGACGTTAGTTCCAAACTAAAAGAATTAGATAGTTTCGCAAAAAAAAATTATTTTTCACTGTATGAAATGCGTTGGAAAATTTTTTTGAAAAGACAATTTTTTTTCAATAATACTCATTTTTAGTGCGTAAAAAAATTTTCTTAGACAATTTTTAATGACGTTAGTTCCAAACTAAAAGAATTAGATAGTTTCGCAAAAAAAAAATTATTTTTCTCTGTTTGAAATGTCTTAGAAAAATTTTTGAAAAATTTTTTTGAAAAGACAATTTTTTTTCAACAATGTTCACTTTTAGTACGTAAAAAAACTTTCTTAGACAATTTTTAATGACGTTAGTTCCAAACTAAAAAAATTAGATAGTTTCGCAAAAAAAAATTATTTTTCACAATATGAAATGTCTTGGAAAATGTTTTTTGAAAAGACAATGTTTTTTCAATAATGTTCATTTTTAGTACGTAAAAAAACTTTCTTAGACAATTTTTATGACGTTAGTTCCAAACTAAAAGAATTAGATAGTTTCGCAAAAAAAAAAAATTTTTCACTGTATGAAATGTCTTGGAAAAATTTTTTTGAAAAGACAATTTTTATTCAATAATGTTCATTTTAGTACGTAAAAAAACTTTCTTAGACAATTTTTAATGACGATAGTTCCAAACTAAAAGAATTAGACAGTTTCTCAAAAAATAATTATTTTTCACTGTATGAAATGTCTTGGAATACTTTTTTTGAAAAGACAATTTTTTTTCAATAATGTTCACTTTTAGTACGTAAAAAAACTTTCTTAGACAATTTTTAATGACGTTAGTTCCAAACTAAAACAATTAGATAGTTTCGCAAAAAAAAATTATTTTTCACTGTATGAAATGTCTTAGAAAAATTTTTGAAAATTTTTTTTTAAAGGACAATTTTTTTTCAATAATGTTCACTTTTAGTACGTAAAAAAACTTTCTTAGACAATTTTTAATGACGTTAGTTCCAAACTAAAAGAATTAGATAGTTTCGCTAAAAAAAATTATTTTTCACTGTATGAAATGTCTTGAAAAAATTTTTTTAAAAAGACAATTTTTTTTCAATAATGTTCACTTTTAGTACGTAAAAAAACTTTCTTAGACAATTTTTAATAACGTTAATCCCAAACTAAAAGAATTAGATAGTTTCGCAAAAAAAAATTATTTTTCACTGTATGAAATGTCTTGGAAAATGTTTTTTGAAAAGACAATGTTTTTTCAATAATGTTCATTTTTAGTACGTAAAAAAACTTTCTTAGACAATTTTTATGACGTTAGTTCCAAACTAAAAGAATTAGATAGTTTCGCAAAAAAAAAAAATTTTTTACTGTATGAAATGTCTTGGAAAAATTTTTTTGAAAAGACAATTTTTTTTCAATAATGTTCATTTTAGTACGTAAAAAAACTTTCTTAGACAATTTTTAATGACGATAGTTCCAAACTAAAAGAATTAGATAGTTTCTCAAAAAATAATTATTTTTCACTGTATGAAATGTCTTGGAATACTTTTTTTGAAAAGACAATTTTTTTTCAATAATGTTCACTTTTAGTACGTAAAAAAACTTTCTTAGACAATTTTTAATGACGTTAGTTCCAAACTAAAAGAATTAGATAGTTTCGCAAAAAAAAGTTATTTTTCACTGTATGAAATGTCTTAGAAAAATTTTTGAAAAATTTTTTTTAAAGGACAATTTTTTTTCAATAATGTTCACTTTTAGTACGTAAAAAAACTTTCTTAGACAATTTTTAATGACGTTAGTTCCAAACTAAAAGAATTAGATAGTTTCGCTAAAAAAAATTATTTTTCACTGTATGAAATGTCTTGAAACAATTTTTTTAAAAAGACAATTTTTTTTCAATAATGTTCACTTTTAGTACGTAAAAAAACTTTCTTAGACAATTTTTAATGACGTTAATCCCAAACTAAAAGAATTAGATAGTTTCGCAAAAAAAAATTATTTTTCACTGTATGAAATGTCTTAGAAAAATTTTTGAATAAATTTTTTGAAAAGACAATTTTTTTTCAATAATGTTCACTTTTAGTACGTAAAAAAACTTTCTTAGACAATTTTTAATGACGTTAGTTCCAAACTAAACGAATTAGATAGTTTTGCAAAAAAAAAACTATTTTTCATTGTATGAAATGTCTTAGAAAAATTTTTGAATAAATTTTTTGAAAAGACAATTTTTTTTCAATAATGTTCATTTTTAGTACGTAAAAAAACTTTCTTAGACAATTTTTAATGACATTAGTTCCAAACTAAAAGAATTAGATAGTTTCGCAAAAAAAAATTATTTTTCACTGTATGAAATGTCTTGGAAAAATTTTTTGAAAAAACAATTGTTTTGCAATAATGTTCATTTTTAGTACGTAAAAAAACTTTTTTAGACAATTTTTAACGACGTTAGTTCCAAACTAAGAGAATTAGATAGTTTCGCAAAAAAAAATTATTTTTCACTGTATGAAATGTCTTGGAATAATTTTTTTGATAAGACAATTTTTTTCAATAATGTTCACTTTTAGTACGTAAAAAAACTTTCTTAGACAATTTTTAATGACGTTAGTTCCAAACTAAAAGAATTAGATAGTTTCGCAAAAAAAAATTATTTTTCACTGTATGAAATGTCTTAGAAAAATTTTTGAAATATTTTTTTTAAAGGACAATTTTTTTCAATAATGTTCACTTTTAGTACGTAAAAAAACTTTCTTAGACAATTTTTAATGACGTTAGTTCCAAACTAAAAGAATTAGATAGTTTCGCAAAAAAAAATTATTTTTCACTATATGAAATGTCTTGGAAAAATTTTTTTGAAAAGACAATTTTTTTCAATAATGTTCACTTTTAGTACGTAAAAAAACTTTCTTAGACAATTTTTAATGACGTTAGTTCCAAACTAAAAGAATTAGATAGTTTCGCAAAAAAAAATTATTTTTCACTGTATGAAATGTCTTAGAAAAATTTTTGAAAAATTTTTTTGAAAAGACAACTTTCTTTCAATAATGTTCACGTTTAGTACGTAAAAAAACTTTCTTAGACAATTTTTAATGACGTTAGTTCCAAACTAAACGAATTAGATAGTTTCGCAAAAAAAAACTATTTTTTACTGTATGAAATGTCTTGGAAAAAATTTTTGAAAAGACAATTTTTTTTCAATAATGTTCATTTTTAGTACGTAAAAAAACTTTCTTAGACAATTTTTAATGACGTTAGTTCCAAACTAAAAGAATTAGATAGTTTCGCAAAAAAAATTATTTTTCACAGTATGAAATGTCTTGGAAAAATTTTTTTGAAAAGACAATTTTTTTCAATAATGTTCACTTTTAGTACGTAAAAAAACTTTCTTAGACAATTTTTAATGACGTTAGTTCCAAACTAAAAGAATTAGATAGTTTCGCAAAAAAAAATTATTTTTCACTGTATGAAATGTCTTAGAAAAATCTTTGAAAAATTTTTTTGGAAGGACAATTTTTTTTCAATAATGTTCACTTTTAGTACGTAAAAAAACTTTCTTAGACAATTTTTAATAACGTTAGTTCCAAACTAAAAGAATTAGATAGTTTCGCAAAAAAAAATTATTTTTCACTGTATGAAATGTCTTGGAATAATTTTTTTGAAAAGACAATTTTTTTCAATAATGTTCACTTTTAGTACGTAAAAAAACTTTCTTAGACAATTTTTAATGACGTTAGTTCCAAACTAAAAGAATTAGATAGTTTCGCAAAAAAAAATTATTTTTCACTGTATGAAATGTCTTGGAAAAAATTTTTTGAAAAGACAATTTTTTTTCAATAATGTTCATTTTTAGTACGTAAAAAAACTTTCCTAGACAATTTTTAATGACGTTAGTTCCAAACTAAAAGAATTAGATAGTTTCGCAAAAAAAAATTATTTTTCACTGTATGAAATGTCTTGGAAAATTTTTTTGAAAAGACAATTTTTTTTAAGTAATGTTCATTTTTAATACGTAAAAAAACTTTCTTAGACAATTTTTAATGACGTTAGTTCCAAACTAAAAGAATTAGATAGTTTCGCAAAAAAAATTATTTTTCACTGTATGAAATGTCTTAAAAAAGTTTTTGAAACATTTTTCTGGAAAAGACAATTTTTTTTCAATAATGTTCACTTTTAGTACGTAAAATAACTTTCTTAGACAATTTTTAATGACGTTAGTTCCAAACTAAAAGAATTAGATAGTTTCGCAAAAAAAAAATTATTTTTCACTGTATGAAATGTCTTGGAAAATGTTTTTTGAAAAGACAATGTTTTTTCAATAATGTTCATTTTTAGTACGTAAAAAAACTTTCTTAGACAATTTTTATGACGTTAGTTCCAAACTAAAAGAATTAGATAGTTTCGCAAAAAAAAAATATTTTTCACTGTATGAAATGTCTTGGAAAAATTTTTTTATAAAGACAATTTTTTTTCAATAATGTTCACTTTTAGTACGTAAAAAAACTTTCTTAGACAATTTTTAATGACGTTAGTTCCAAACTAAAAAAATTAGATAGTTTCGCAAAATAAAATTGTTTTTCACTGTATGAAATGTCTTGGAAAAATTTTTTTGAAAAGACAATTTTTTTTCAATAATGTTCATTTTTAGTACGTAAAAAAAATTTCTTAGACAATTTTTAATGACGTTAGTTCCAAACTAAAAGACTTAGATAGTTTAGCAAAAAAAAATTATTTTTCACTGTATGAAGAGTCTTAGAAAAATTTTTAAAAGTTTTTTTTGAAAAGACAATTTTTTTTCAATAATGTTCACTTTTAGTACGTAAAAAAACTTTCTTAGACAATTTTTAATGACGTTAGTTCCAAACTAAAAGAATTAGATAGTTTCGCAAAAAAAAATTATTTTTCACTGTATGAAATGTGTTGGAAAATTTTTTTGAAAAGACAATTTTTTTTCAATAATACTCATTTTTAGTGCGTAAAAAAATTTTCTTAGACAATTTTTAATCACGTTAGTTCCAAACTAAAAGAATTAGATAGTTTCGCAAAAAAAAATTATTTTTCACTGCATGAAATGTCTTATAAAAATTTTTGAAAAATTTTTTTGAAAAGACAATTTTTTTCAATAATGTTCACTTTTAGTACGTAAAAAAACTTTCTTAGACAATTTTTAATGACGTTAGTTCCAAACTAAAAGAATTAGATAGTTTCGCAAAAAAAAATTATTTTTCACTGTATGAAATGTCTTGGAAAATTTTTTTTATAAAGACAATTTTTTTTCAATAATGTTCATTTTTAGTACGTAAAAAAACTTTCTTAGACAATTTTTAATGACGTTAGTACCAAACTAAAAGAATTAGATAGTTTCGCAAAAAAAAATTATTTTTCACTGTATGAAATGTCTTAGAAAAATTTTTAAAAGTTTTTTTGAAAAGACATTTCTTTTTCAATAATGTTCACTTTTAGTACGTAAAAAAACTTTCTTAGACAATTTTTAATGACGTTAGTTCCAAACTAAAAGAATTAGATAGTTTCGCAAAAAAAATTATTTTTCACTGTATGAAAAGTCTTGGAAAATGTTTTTTGAAAAGACAATTTTTTTTCAATAATGTTCATTTTTAGTACGTAAAAAACTTTCTTAGACAATTTTTTATGACGTTAGTTCCAAACTAAAAGAATTAGATAGTTTCGCAAAAAAAATTATTTTTCACTGTATGAAATGTCTTGGAAAATTTTTTTTATAAAGACAATTTTTTTTCAATAATGTTTACTTTTAGTACGTAAAAAACTTTCTTAGACAATTTTTAATGACGTTAGTTCCAAACTAAAAGAATTAGATAGTTTCGCAAAAAAAAATTATTTTTCACAGTATGAAATGTCTTGGAAAAATTTTTGAAAAGTTTTTTTGAAAAGGCATTTTTTTTCAATAATGTTCACTTTTAGTACGTAAAAAAACTTTCTTAGACACTTTTTAATGACGTTAGTTCCAAACTAAAAGAATTAGATAGTTTCGCAAAAAAAAATATTTTTCACTGTATGAAAAGTCTTGGAAAATGTTTTTTGAAAAGACAATTTTTTTTCAATAATGTTCATTTTTAGTACGTAAAAAACTTTCTTAGACAATTTTTTATGACGTTAGTTCCAAACTAAAAGAATTAGATAGTTTCGCAAAAAAAATTATTTTTCACTGTATGAAATGTCTTGAAAAATTTTTTTTATAAAGACAATTTTTTTTCAATAATGTTTACTTTTAGTACGTAAAAAACTTTCTTAGACAATTTTTAATGACGTTAGTTCCAAACTAAAAGAATTAGATAGTTTCGCAAAAAAAAATTATTTTTCACAGTATAAAATGTCTTGGAAAAATTTTTGAAAAGTTTTTTTGAAAAGACATTTTTTTTTAATATTGTTCACTTTTAGTACGTAAAAAAACTTTCTTAGACACTTTTTAATGACGTTAGTTCCAAACTAAAAGAATTAAATAGTTTCGCAAAAAAAAATTATTTTTCACTGTATGAAAAGTCTTAGAAAAATTTTTGAAAGTTTTTTTTGAAAAGACAACTTTTTTCAATAATGTTCACTTTTAGTACGTAAAAAAACTTTCTTAGACACTTTTTAATGACGTTAGTTCCAAACTAAAATAATTAGATAGTTTCGCAAAAAAAAAATTATTTTTCACTGTATGAAATGTCTTAGAAAATTGTTGAAACATTTTTTTGAAAAGACAATTTTTTTTCAACAATGTTCACTTTTAGTACGTAAAAAAACTTTCTTAGACAATTTTTAATGACGTTAGTTCCAAACTAAAAGAATTAGATAGTTTCGCAAAATGAAATTATTTTTCACTGTATGAAATGTCTTGAAAAAATTTTTTTATAAAGACAATTTTTTTTCAATAATGTTCATTTTTAGTACGTAAAAAAACTTTCTTAGACAATTTTTAATGACGTTAGTTCCAAACTAAAAGAATTAGATAGTTTCGCAAAAAAAAATTATTTTTCTCTGTTTGAAATGTCTTAGAAAAATTTTTGAAAAATTTTTTTGAAAAGACAATTTTTTTTCAACAATGTTCACTTTTAGTACGTAAAAAAACTTTCTTAGACAATTTTTACTGACGTTAGCTCCAAACTAAAAAAATTTGATAGTTTCGCAAAAAAAAATTATTTTTCACTGTATGAAATGTCTTGGAAAGTGTTTTTTGAAAAGACAATGTTTTTTCAATAATGTTCATTTTTAGTACGTAAAAAAACTTTCTTAGACAATTTTTATGACGTTAGTTCCAAACTAAAAGAATTAGATAGTTTCGCAAAAAAAAAAATTTTTCACTGTATGAAATGTCTTGGAAAAATTTTTTTATAAAGACAATTTTTTTTCAATAATGTTCACTTTTAGTACGTAAAAAAACTTTCGTAGACAATTTTTAATGACGTTAGTTCCAAACTAAAAAAATTAGATAGTTTCGCAAAATAAAATTGTTTTTCACTGTATGAAATGTCTTGGAAAAATTTTTTTGAAAAGACAATTTTTTTTCAATAATGTTCATTTTTAGTACGTAAAAAAACTTTCTTAGACAATTTTTAATGACGTTAGTTCCAAACTAAAAGAATTAGATAGTTTCGCAAAAAAAAATTATTTTTCACTGTATGAAATGTCTTGGAAAAAATTTTTTGAAAAGACAATTTTTTTTCAATAATGTTCATTTTTAGTACGTAAAAAAACTTTCCTAGACAATTTTTAATGACGTTAGTTCCAAACTAAAAGAATTAGATAGTTTCGCAAAAAAAAATTATTTTTCACTGTATGAAATGTCTTGGAAAATTTTTTTGAAAAGACAATTTTTTTTCAATAATGTTCATTTTTAGTACGTAGAAAAACTTTCTTAGACAATTTTTAATGACGTTAGTTCCAAACTAAAAGAATTAGATAGTTTCGCAAAAAAAAATTATTTTTCACTGTATGAAATGTCTTGGAATAATTTTTTTAAAAAGACAATTTTTTTCAATAATGTTCACTTTTAGTACGTAAAAAAACTTTCTTAGACAATTTTTAATGACGTTAGTTCCAAACTAAAAGAATTAGATAGTTTCGCAAAAAAAAATTATTTTTCACTGTATGAAATGTCTTAGAAAAATCTTTGAAAAATTTTTTTGGAAGGACAATTTTTTTTCAATAATGTTCACTTTTAGTACGTAAAAAAACTTTCTTAGACAATTTTTAATAACGTTAGTTCCAAACTAAAAGAATTAGATAGTTTCGCAAAAAAAAATTATTTTTCACTGTATGAAATGTCTTGGAATAATTTTTTTGAAAAGACAATTTTTTTCAATAATGTTCACTTTTAGTACGTAAAAAAACTTTCTTAGACAATTTTTAATGACGTTAGTTCCAAACTAAAAGAATTAGATAGTTTCGCAAAAAAAAATTATTTTTCACTATATGAAATGTCTTGGAAAAATTTTTTTGAAAAGACAATTTTTTTCAATAATGTTCACTTTTAGTACGTAAAAAAACTTTCTTAGACAATTTTTAATGACGTTAGTTCCAAACTAAAAGAATTAGATAGTTTCGCAAAAAAAAATTATTTTTCACTGTATGAAATGTCTTAGAAAAATTTTTGAAAAATTTATTTGAAAAGACAATTTTCTTTCAATAATGTTCACGTTTAGTACGTAAAAAAACTTTCTTAGACAATTTTTAATGACGTTAGTTCCAAACTAATCGAATTAGATAGTTTCGCAAAAAAAAACTATTTTTTACTGTATGAAATGTCTTGGAAAAAATTTTTGAAAAGACAATTTTTTTCAATAATGTTCATTTTTAGTACGTAAAAAAACTTTCTTAGACAATTTTTAATGACGTTAGTTCCAAACTAAAAGAATTAGATAGTTTCGCAAAAAAAATTATTTTTCACAGTATGAAATGTCTTGGAAAAATTTTTTTGAAAAGACAATTTTTTTCAATAATGTTCACTTTTAGTACGTAAAAAAACTTTCTTAGACAATTTTTAATGACGTTAGTTCCAAACTAAAAGAATTAGATAGTTTCGCAAAAAAAAATTATTTTTCACTGTATGAAATGTCTTAGAAAAATCTTTGAAAAATTTTTTTGGAAGGACAATTTTTTTTCAATAATGTTCACTTTTAGTACGTAAAAAAACTTTCTTAGACAATTTTTAATGACGTTAGTTCCAAACTAAAAGAATTAGATAGTTTCGCAAAAAAAAATTATTTTTCACTGTATGAAATGTCTTGGAATAATTTTTTTGAAAAGACAATTTTTTTCAATAATGTTCACTTTTAGTACGTAAAAACACTTTCTTAGACAATTTTTAATGACGTTTGTTCCAAACTAAAAGAATTAGATAGTTTCGCAAAAAAAAATTATTTTTCTCTGTTTGAAATGTCTTAGAAAAATTTTTGAAAAATTTTTTTGAAAAGACAATTTTTTTTCAACAATGTTCACTTTTAGTACGTAAAAAAACTTTCTTAGACAATTTTTAATGACGTTAGTTCCAAACTAAAAGAATTAGATAGTTTCGCAAAAAAAAAATTATTTTTCACTGTATGAAATGTCTTGGAAAATGTTTTTTGAAAAGACAATGTTTTTTCAATAATGTTCATTTTTAGTACGTAAAAAAACTTTCTTAGACAATTTTTATGACGTTAGTTCCAAACTAAAAGAATTAGATAGTTTCGCAAAAAAAAAATATTTTTCACTGTATGAAATGTCTTGGAAAAATTTTTTTATAAAGACAATTTTTTTTCAATAATGTTCACTTTTAGTACGTAAAAAAACTTTCTTAGACAATTTTTAATGACGTTAGTTCCAAACTAAAAAAATTAGATAGTTTCGCAAAATAAAATTGTTTTTCACTGTATGAAATGTCTTGGAAAAATTTTTTTGAAAAGACAATTTTTTTTCAATAATGTTCATTTTTAGTACGTAAAAAAAATTTCTTAGACAATTTTTAATGACGTTAGTTCCAAACTAAAAGACTTAGATAGTTTAGCAAAAAAAAATTATTTTTCACTGTATGAAATGTCTTAGAAAAATTTTTGAAAGTTTTTTTTGAAAAGACAATTTTTTTTCAATAATGTTCACTTTTAGTACGTAAAAAAACTTTCTTAGACAATTTTTAATGACGTTAGTTCCAAACTAAAAGAATTAGATAGTTTCGCAAAAAAAAATTATTTTTCACTGTATGAAATGTGTTGGAAAATTTTTTTGAAAAGACAATTTTTTTTCAATAATACTCATTTTTAGTGCGTAAAAAAATTTTCTTAGACAATTTTTAATCACGTTAGTTCCAAACTAAAAGAATTAGATAGTTTCGCAAAAAAAAATTATTTTTCACTGCATGAAATGTCTTATAAAAATTTTTGAAAAATTTTTTTGAAAAGACAATTTTTTTCAATAATGTTCACTTTTAGTACGTAAAAAAACTTTCTTAGACAATTTTTAATGACGTTAGTTCCAAACTAAAAGAATTAGATAGTTTCGCAAAAAAAAATTATTTTTCACTGTATGAAATGTCTTGGAAAATTTTTTTTATAAAGACAATTTTTTTTCAATAATGTTCATTTTTAGTACGTAAAAAAAATTTCTTAGACAATTTTTAATGACGTTAGTACCAAACTAAAAGAATTAGATAGTTTCGCAAAAAAAAATTATTTTTCACTGTATGAAATGTCTTAGAAAAATTTTTAAAAGTTTTTTTGAAAAGACATTTCTTTTTCAATAATGTTCACTTTTAGTACGTAAAAAAACTTTCTTAGACAATTTTTAATGACGTTAGTTCCAAACTAAAAGAATTAGATAGTTTCGCAAAAAAAATTATTTTTCACTGTATGAAAAGTCTTGGAAAATGTTTTTTGAAAAGACAATTTTTTTTCAATAATGTTCATTTTTAGTACGTAAAAAACTTTCTTAGACAATTTTTTATGACGTTAGTTCCAAACTAAAAGAATTAGATAGTTTCGCAAAAAAAGTTATTTTTCACTGTATGAATTGTCTTGGAAAATTTTTTTTATAAAGACAATTTTTTTTCAATAATGTTTACTTTTAGTACGTAAAAAACTTTCTTAGACAATTTTTAATGACGTTAGTTCCAAACTAAACGAATTAGATAGTTTCGCAAAAAAAAATTATTTTTCACAGTATGAAATGTCTTGGAAAAATTTTTGAAAAGTTTTTTTGAAAAGGCATTTTTTTTCAATAATGTTCACTTTTAGTACGTAAAAAAACTTTCTTAGACACTTTTTAATGACGTTAGTTCCAAACTAAAAGAATTACATAGTTTCGCAAAAAAAAATATTTTTCACTGTATGAAAAGTCTTGGAAAATGTTTTTTGAAAAGACAATTTTTTTTCAATAATGTTCATTTTTAGTACGTAAAAAACTTTCTTAGACAATTTTTTATGACGTTAGTTCCAAACTAAAAGAATTAGATAGTTTCGCAAAAAAAATTATTTTTCACTGTATGAAATGTCTTGGAAAATTTTTTTTATAAAGACAATTTTTTTTCAATAATGTTTACTTTTAGTACGTAAAAAACTTTCTTAGACAATTTTTAATGACGTTAGTTCCAAACTAAAAGAATTAGATAGTTTCGCAAAAAAAAATTATTGTTCACAGTATGAAATGTCTTGGAAAAATTTTTGAAAAGTTTTTTTGAAAAGACATTTTTTTTCAATAATGTTCACTTTTAGTACGTAAAAAAACTTTCTTAGACACTTTTTAATGACGTTAGTTCCAAACTAAAAGAATTAAATAGTTTCGCAAAAAAAAATTATTTTTCACTGTATGAAAAGTCTTAGAAAAATTTTTGAAAGTTTTTTTTGAAAAGACAACTTTTTTCAATAATGTTCACTTTTAGTACGTAAAAAAACTTTCTTAGACAATTTTTAATGACGTTAGTTCCAAACTAAAATAATTAGATAGTTTCGCAAAAAAAAAATTATTTTTCACTGTATGAAATGTCTTAGAAAATTGTTGAAACATTTTTTTGAAAAGACAATTTTTTTTCAACAATGTTCACTTTTAGTACGTAAAAAAACTTTCTTAGACAATTTTTAATGACGTTAGTTCCAAACTAAAAGAATTAGATAGTTTCGCAAAATGAAATTATTTTTCACTGTATGAAATGTCTTGAAAAAATTTTTTTATAAAGACAATTTTTTTTAAATAATGTTCATTTTTAGTACGTAAAAAAACTTTCTTAGACAATTTTTAATGACGTTAGTTCCAAACTAAAAGAATTAGATAGTTTCGCAAAAAAAAATTATTTTTCTCTGTTTGAAATGTCTTAGAAAAATTTTTGAAAAATTTTTTTGAAAAGACAATTTTTTTTCAACAATGTTCACTTTTAGTACGTAAAAAAACTTTCTTAGACAATTTTTAATGACGTTAGCTCCAAACTAAAAAAATTAGATAGTTTCGCAAAAAAAAATTATTTTTCACTGTATGAAATGTCTTGGAAAGTGTTTTTTGAAAAGACAATGTTTTTTCAATAATGTTCATTTTTAGTACGTAAAAAAACTTTCTTAGACAATTTTTATGACGTTAGTTCCAAACTAAAAGAATTAGATAGTTTCGCAAAAAAAAAAAATTTTTCACTGTATGAAATGTCTTGGAAAAAGTTTTTTATAAAGACAATTTTTTTTCAATAATGTTCACTTTTAGTACATAAAAAAACCTTCGTAGACAATTTTTAATGACGTTAGTTCCAAACTAAAAGAATTAGATAGTTTCGCAAAAAAAAATATTTTTCACTGTATGAAAAGTCTTGGAAAATGTTTTTTGAAAAGACAATTTTTTTTCAATAATGTTCATTTTTAGTACGTAAAAAAACTTTCTTAGACAATTTTTAATGACGTTAGTACCAAACTAAAAGAATTAGATAGTTTCGCAAAAAAAAATTATTTTTCACTGTATGAAATGTCTTAGAAAAATTTTTAAAAGTTTTTTTGAAAAGACATTTCTTTTTCAATAATGTTCACTTTTAGTACGTAAAAAAACTTTCTTAGACAATTTTTAATGACGTTAGTTCCAAACTAAAAGAATTAGATAGTTTCGCAAAAAAAATTATTTTTCACTGTATGAAAAGTCTTGGAAAATGTTTTTTGAAAAGACAATTTTTTTTCAATAATGTTCATTTTTAGTACGTAAAAAACTTTCTTAGACAATTTTTTATGACGTTAGTTCCAAACTAAAAGAATTAGATAGTTTCGCAAAAAAAATTATTTTTCACTGTATGAAATGTCTTGGAAAATTTTTTTTATAAAGACAATTTTTTTTCAATAATGTTTACTTTTAGTATGTAAAAAACTTTCTTAGACAATTTTTAATGACGTTAGTTCCAAACTAAAAGAATTAGATAGTTTCGCAAAAAAAAATTATTTTTCACAGTATGAAATGTCTTGGAAAAATTTTTGAAAAGTTTTTTTGAAAAGGCATTTTTTTTCAATAATGTTCACTTTTAGTACGTAAAAAAACTTTCTTAGACACTTTTTAATGACGTTAGTTCCAAACTAAAAGAATTAGATAGTTTCGCAAAAAAAAATATTTTTCACTGTATGAAAAGTCTTGGAAAATATTTTTTGAAAAGACAATTTTTTTTCAATAATGTTCATTTTTAGTACGTAAAAAACTTTCTTAGACAATTTTTTATGACGTTAGTTCCAAACTAAAAGAATTAGATAGTTTCGCAAAAAAAATTATTTTTCACTGTATGAAATGTCTTGGAAAATTTTTTTTATAAAGACAATTTTTTTTCAATAATGTTTACTTTTAGTACGTAAAAAACTTTCTTAGACAATTTTTAATGACGTTAGTTCCAAACTAAAAGAATTAGATAGTTTCGCAAAAAAAAATTATTTTTCACAGTATGAAATGTCTTGGAAAAATTTTTGAAAAGTTTTTTTGAAAAGACATTTTTTTTCAATAATGTTCACTTTTAGTACGTAAAAAAACTTTCTTAGACACTTTTTAATGACGTTAGTTCCAAACTAAAAGAATTAGATAGTTTCGCAAAAAAAAATTATTTTTCACTGTATGAAAAGTCTTAGAAAAATTTTTGAAAGTTTTTTTTGAAAAGACAACTTTTTTCAATAATGTTCACTTTTAGTACGTAAAAAAACTTTCTTAGACAATTTTTAATGACGTTAGTTCCAAACTAAAATAATTAGATAGTTTCGCAAAAAAAAAATTATTTTTCACTGTATGAAATGTCTTAGAAAATTGTTGAAACATTTTTTTGAAAAGACAATTTTTTTTCAACAATGTTCACTTTTAGTACGTAAAAAAACTTTCTTAGACAATTTTTAATGACGTTAGTTCCAAACTAAAAGAATTAGATAGTTTCGCAAAATGAAATTATTTTTCACTGTATGAAATGTCTTGAAAAAATTTTTTTATAAAGACAATTTTTTTTCAATAATGTTCATTTTTAGTACGTAAAAAAACTTTCTTAGACAATTTTTAATGACGTTAGTTCCAAACTAAAAGAATTAGATAGTTTCGCAAAAAAAAAATTATTTTTCTCTGTTTGAAATGTCTTAGAAAAATTTTTGAAAAATTTTTTTGAAAAGACAATTTTTTTTCAACAATGTTCACTTTTAGTACGTAAAAAAACTTTCTTAGACAATTTTTAATGACGTTAGCTCCAAACTAAAAAAATTAGATAGTTTCGCAAAAAAAAATTATTTTTCACTGTATGAAATGTCTTGGAAAGTGTTTTTTGAAAAGACAATGTTTTTTCAATAATGTTCATTTTTAGTACGTAAAAAAACTTTCTTAGACAATTTTTATGACGTTAGTTCCAAACTAAAAGAATTAGATAGTTTCGCAAAAAAAAAAAATTTTTCACTGTATGAAATGTCTTGGAAAAATTTTTTTATAAAGACAATTGTTTTTCAATAATGTTCACTTTTATTACGTAAAAAAACTTTCGTAGACAATTTTTAATGACGTTAGTTCCAAACTAAAAAAATTAGATAGTTTCGCAAAATAAAATTGTTTTTCACTGTATGAAATGTCTTGGAAAAATTTTTTTGAAAAGACAATTTTTTTTCAATAATGTTCATTTTTAGTACGTAAAAAAACTTTCTTAGACAATTTTTAATGACGTTAGTTCCAAACTAAAAGAATTAGATAGTTTCGCAAAAAAAAATTATTTTTCACTGTATGAAATGTCTTGGAAAAAATTTTTTGAAAAGACAATTTTTTTTCAATAATGTTCATTTTTAGTACGTAAAAAAACTTTCCTAGACAATTTTTAATGACGTTAGTTCCAAACTAAAAAAATTAGATAGTTTCGCAAAAAAAAATTATTTTTCACTGTATGAAATGTCTTGGAAAATTTTTTTGAAAAGACAATTTTTTTTCAATAATGTTCATTTTTAGTACGTAGAAAAACTTTCTTAGACAATTTTTAATGACGTTAGTTCCAAACTAAAAGAATTAGATAGTTTCGCAAAAAAAAATTATTTTTCACTGTATGAAATGTCTTGGAATAATTTTTTTAAAAAGACAATTTTTTTCAATAATGTTCACTTTTAGTACGTAAAAAAACTTTCTTAGACAATTTTTAATGACGTTAGTTCCAAACTAAAAGAATTAGATAGTTTCGCAAAAAAAAATTATTTTTCACTGTATGAAATGTCTTAGAAAAATCTTTGAAAAATTTTTTTGGAAGGACAATTTTTTTTCAATAATGTTCACTTTTAGTACGTAAAAAAACTTTCTTAGACAATTTTTAATAACGTTAGTTCCAAACTAAAAGAATTAGATAGTTTCGCAAAAAAAAATTATTTTTCACTGTATGAAATGTCTTGGAATAATTTTTTTGAAAAGACAATTTTTTTCAATAATGTTCACTTTTAGTACGTAAAAAAACTTTCTTAGACAATTTTTAATGACGTTAGTTCCAAACTAAAAGAATTAGATAGTTTCGCAAAAAAAAATTATTTTTCACTATATGAAATGTCTTGGAAAAATTTTTTTGAAAAGACAATTTTTTTCAATAATGTTCACTTTTAGTACGTAAAAAAACTTTCTTAGACAATTTTTAATGACGTTAGTTCCAAACTAAAAGAATTAGATAGTTTCGCAAAAAAAAATTATTTTTCACTGTATGAAATGTCTTAGAAAAATTTTTGAAAAATTTTTTTGAAAAGACAATTTTCTTTCAATAATGTTCACGTTTAGTACGTAAAAAAACTTTCTTAGACAATTTTTAATGACGTTAGTTCCAAACTAAACGAATTAGATAGTTTCGCAAAAAAAAACTATTTTTTACTGTATGAAATGTCTTGGAAAAAATTTTTGAAAAGACAATTTTTTTTCAATAATGTTCATTTTTAGTACGTAAAAAAACTTTCTTAGACAATTTTTAATGACGTTAGTTCCAAACTAAAAGAATTAGATAGTTTCGCAAAAAAAATTATTTTTCACTGTATGAAATGTCTTGGAAAAATTTTTTTGAAAAGACAATTTTTTTCAATAATGTTCACTTTTAGTACGTAAAAAAACTTTCTTAGACAATTTTTAATGACGTTAGTTCCAAACTAAAAGAATTAGATAGTTTCGCAAAAAAAAATTATTTTTCACTGTATGAAATGTCTTAGAAAAATCTTTGAAAAATTTTTTTGGAAGGACAATTTTTTTTCAATAATGTTCACTTTTAGTACGTAAAAAAACTTTCTTAGACAATTTTTAATAACGTTAGTTCCAAACTAAAAGAATTAGATAGTTTCGCAAAAAAAAATTATTTTTCACTGTATGAAATGTCTTGGAATAATTTTTTTGAAAAGACAATTTTTTTCAATAATGTTCACTTTTAGTACGTAAAAAAACTTTCTTAGACAATTTTTAATGACGTTTGTTCCAAACTAAAAGAATTAGATAGTTTCGCAAAAAAAAATTATTTTTCTCTGTTTGAAATGTCTTAGAAAAATTTTTGAAAAATTTTTTTGAAAAGACAATTTTTTTTCAACAATGTTCACTTTTAGTACGTAAAAAAACTTTCTTAGACAATTTTTAATGACGTTAGTTCCAAACTAAAAGAATTAGATAGTTTCGCAAAAAAAAATTATTTTTCACTGTATGAAATGTCTTGGAAAAAATTTTTTGAAAAGACAATTTTTTTTCAATAATGTTCATTTTTAGTACGTAAAAAAACTTTCCTAGACAATTTTTAATGACGTTAGTTCCAAACTAAAAGAATTAGATAGTTTCGCAAAAAAAAATTATTTTTCACTGTATGAAATGTCTTGGAAAATTTTTTTGAAAAGACAATTTTTTTTAAGTAATGTTCATTTTTAGTACGTAAAAAAACTTTCTTAGACAATTTTTAATGACATTAGTTCCAAACTAAAAGAATTAGATAGTTTCGCAAAAAAAATTATTTTTCACTGTATGAAATGTCTTAAAAAAATTTTTGAAACATTTTTCTGGAAAAGACAATTTTTTTTCAATAATGTTCACTTTTAGTACGTAAAATAACTTTCTTAGACAATTTTTAATGACGTTAGTTCCAAACTAAAAGAATTAGATAGTTTCGCAAAAAAAAAATTATTTTTCACTGTATGAAATGTCTTGGAAAATGTTTTTTGAAAAGACAATGTTTTTTCAATAATGTTCATTTTTAGTACGTAAAAAAACTTTCTTAGACAATTTTTATGACGTTAGTTCCAAACTAAAAGAATTAGATAGTTTCGCAAAAAAAAAATATTTTTCACTGTATGAAATGTCTTGGAAAAATTTTTTTATAAAGACAATTTTTTTTCAATAATGTTCACTTTTAGTACGTAAAAAAACTTTCTTAGACAATTTTTAATGACGTTAGTTCCAAACTAAAAAAATTAGATAGTTTCGCAAAATAAAATTGTTTTTCACTGTATGAAATGTCTTGGAAAAATTTTTTTGAAAAGACAATTTTTTTTCAATAATGTTCATTTTTAGTACGTAAAAAAAATTTCTTAGACAATTTTTAATGACGTTAGTTCCAAACTAAAAGACTTAGATAGTTTAGCAAAAAAAAATTATTTTTCACTGTATGAAGAGTCTTAGAAAAATTTTTGAAAGTTTTTTTTGAAAAGACAATTTTTTTTCAATAATGTTCACTTTTAGTACGTAAAAAAACTTTCTTAGACAATTTTTAATGACGTTAGTTCCAAACTAAAAGAATTAGATAGTTTCGCAAAAAAAAATTATTTTTCACTGTATGAAATGTGTTGGAAAATTTTTTTGAAAAGACAATTTTTTTTCAATAATACTCATTTTTAGTGCGTAAAAAAATTTTCTTAGACAATTTTTAATCACGTTAGTTCCAAACTAAAAGAATTAGATAGTTTCGCAAAAAAAAATTATTTTTCACTGCATGAAATGTCTTAAAAAAATTTTTGAAAAATTTTTTTGAAAAGACAATTTTTTTCAATAATGTTCACTTTTAGTACGTAAAAAAACTTTCTTAGACAATTTTTAATGACGTTAGTTCCAAACTAAAAGAATTAGATAGTTTCGCAAAAAAAAATTATTTTTCACTGTATGAAATGTCTTGGAAAATTTTTTTTATAAAGACAATTTTTTTTCAATAATGTTCATTTTTAGTACGTAAAAAAAATTTCTTAGACAATTTTTAATGACGTTAGTACCAAACTAAAAGAATTAGATAGTTTCGCAAAAAAAAATTATTTTTCACTGTATGAAATGTCTTAGAAAAATTTTTAAAAGTTTTTTTGAAAAGACATTTCTTTTTCAATAATGTTCACTTTTAGTACGTAAAAAAACTTTCTTAGACAATTTTTAATGACGTTAGTTCCAAACTAAAAGAATTAGATAGTTTCGCAAAAAAAATTATTTTTCACTGTATGAAAAGTCTTGGAAAATGTTTTTTGAAAAGACAATTTTTTTTCAATAATGTTCATTTTTAGTACGTAAAAAACTTTCTTAGACAATTTTTTATGACGTTAGTTCCAAACTAAAAGAATTAGATAGTTTCGCAAAAAAAATTATTTTTCACTGTATGAAATGTCTTGGAAAATTTTTTTTATAAAGACAATTTTTTTTCAATAATGTTTACTTTTAGTACGTAAAAAACTTTCTTAGACAATTTTTAATGACGTTAGTTCCAAACTAAAAGAATTAGATAGTTTCGCAAAAAAAAATTATTTTTCACTGTATGAAATGTCTTGGAAAAATTTTTGAAAAGTTTTTTTGAAAAGGCATTTTTTTTCAATAATGTTCACTTTTCGTACGTAAAAAAACTTTCTTAGACACTTTTTAATGACGTTAGTTCCAAACTAAAAGAATTAGATAGTTTCGCAAAAAAAAATATTTTTCACTGTATGAAAAGTCTTGGAAAATGTTTTTTGAAAAGACAATTTTTTTTCAATAATGTTCATTTTTAGTACGTAAAAAACTTTCTTAGACAATTTTTTATGACGTTAGTTCCAAACTAAAACAATTAGATAGTTTCGCAAAAAAAATTATTTTTCACTGTATGAAATGTCTTGGAAAATTTTTTTTATAAAGACAATTTTTTTTCAATAATGTTTACTTTTAGTACGTAAAAAACTTTCTTAGACAATTTTTAATGACGTTAGTTCCAAACTAAAAGAATTAGATAGTTTCGCAAAAAAAAATTATTTTTCACAGTATGAAATGTCTTGGAAAAATTTTTGAAAAGTTTTTTTGAAAAGACATTTTTTTTCAATAATGTTCACTTTTAGTACGTAAAAAAACTTTCTTAGACACTTTTTAATGACGTTAGTTTCAAACTAAAAGAATTAAATAGTTTCGCAAAAAAAAATTATTTTTCACTATATGAAAAGTCTTAGAAAAATTTTTGAAAGTTTTTTTTGAAAAGACAACTTTTTTCAATAATGTTCACTTTTAGTACGTAAAAAAACTTTCTTAGACAATTTTTAATGACGTTAGTTCCAAACTAAAATAATTAGATAGTTTCGCAAAAAAAAAATTATTTTTCACTGTATGAAATGTCTTAGAAAATTGTTGAAACATTTTTTTGAAAAGACAATTTTTTTTCAACAATGTTCACTTTTAGTACGTAAGAAAACTTTCTTAGACAATTTTTAATGACGTTAGTTCCAAACTAAAAGAATTAGATAGTTTCGCAAAATGAAATTATTTTTCACTGTATGAAATGTCTTGAAAAAATTTTTTTATAAAGACAATTTTTTTTCAATAATGTTCATTTTTAGTACGTAAAAAAACTTTCTTAGACAATTTTTAATGACGTTAGTTCCAAACTAAAAGAATTAGATAGTTTCGCAAAAAAAAATTATTTTTCTCTGTTTGAAATGTCTTAGAAAAATTTTTGAAAAATTTTTTTGAAAAGACAATTTTTTTTCAACAATGTTCACTTTTAGTACGTAAAAAAACTTTCTTAGACAATTTTTAATGACGTTAGCTCCAAACTAAAAGAATTGGATAGTTTCGCAAAAAAAAAAATTATTTTTCACTGTATGAAATGTCTTGGAAAGTGTTTTTTGAAAAGACAATGTTTTTTCAATAATGTTCATTTTTAGTACGTAAAAAAACTTTCTTAGACAATTTTTATGACGTTAGTACCAAACTAAAAGAATTAGATAGTTTCGCAAAAAAAAAAATTTTTCACTGTATGAAATGTCTTGGAAAAATTTTTTTATAAAGACAATTTTTTTTCAATAATGTTCACTTTTAGTACGTAAAAAAACTTTCGTAGACAATTTTTAATGACGTTAGTTCCAAACTAAAAGAATTAGATAGTTTCGCAAAAAAAAATATTTTTCACTGTATGAAAAGTCTTGGAAAATGTTTTTTGAGAAAACAATTTTTTTTCAATAATGTTCATTTTTAGTACGTAAAAAACTTTCTTAGACAATTTTTTATGACGTTAGTTCCAAACTAAAAGAATTAGATAGTTTCGCAAAAAAAATTATTTTTCACTGTATGAAATGTCTTGGAAAATTTTTTTTATAAAGACAATTTTTTTTCAATAATGTTTACTTTTAGTACGTAAAAAACTTTCTTAGACAATTTTTAATGACGTTAGTTCCAAACTAAAAGAATTAGATAGTTTCGCAAAAAAAAATTATTTTTCACAGTATGAAATGTCTTGGAAAAATTTTTGAAAAGTTTTTTTGAAAAGACATTTTTTTTCAATAATGTTCACTTTTAGTACGTAAAAAAACTTTCGTAGACAATTTTTAATGACGTTAGTTCCAAACTAAAAGAATTAGATAGTTTCGCAAAAAAAAATATTTTTCACTGTATGAAAAGTCTTGGAAAATGTTTTTTGAAAAGACAATTTTTTTTCAATAATGTTCATTTTTAGTACGTAAAAAACTTTCTTAGACAATTTTAATGACGTTAGTTCCAAACTAAAAGAATTAGATAGTTTCGCAAAAAAAATTATTTTTCACTGTATGAAATGTCTTGGAAAATTTTTTTTATAAAGACAATTTTTTTTCAATAATGTTTACTTTTAGTACGTAAAAAACTTTCTTACACAATTTTTAATGACGTTAGTTCCAAACTAAGAGAATTAGATAGTTTCGCAAAAAAAAATTATTTTTCACTGTATGAAAAGTCTTAGAAAAATTTTTGAAAGTTTTTTTTGAAAAGACAACTTTTTTCAATAATGTTCACTTTTAGTACGTAAAAAAACTTTCTTAGACAATTTTTAATGACGTTAGTTCCAAACTAAAATAATTAGATAGTTTCGCAAAAAAAAAATTATTTTTCACTGTATGAAATGTCTTAGAAAATTGTTGAAACATATTTTTGAAAAGACAATTTTTTTTCAACAATGTTCACTTTTAGTACGTAAAAAAACTTTCTTAGACAATTTTTAATGACGTTAGTTCCAAACTAAAAGAATTAGATAGTTTCGCAAAATGAAATTATTTTTCACTGTATGAAATGTCTTGAAAAAATTTTTTTATAAAGACAATTTTTTTTCAATAATGTTCATTTTTAGTACGTAAAAAAACTTTCTTAGACAATTTTTAATGACGTTAGTTCCAAACTAAAAGAATTAGATAGTTTCGCAAAAAAAAAATATTTTTCTCTGTTTGAAATGTCTTAGAAAAATTTTTGAAAAATTTTTTTGAAAAGACAATTTTTTTTCAACAATGTTCACATTTAGTACGTAAAAAAATTTTCTTAGACAATTTTTAATGACGTTAGTTCCAAACTAAAAGAATTAGATAGTTTCGCAAAATGAAATTATTTTTCACTGTATGATTGTCTTGAAAAAATTTTTTTATAAAGACAATTTTTTTTCAATAATGTTCATTTTTAGTATGTAAAAAAACTTTCTTAGACAATTTTTAATAACGTTAGTTCCAAACTAAAAGAATTAGATAGTTTCGCAAAAAAAAATTATTTTTCACTGTATGAAATGTCTTGGAATAATTTTTTTGAAAAGACAATTTTTTTCAATAATGTTCACTTTTAGTACGTAAAAAAACTTTCTTAGACAATTTTTAATGACGTTTGTTCCAAACTAAAAGAATTAGATAGTTTCGCAAAAAAAAATTATTTTTCTCTGTTTGAAATGTCTTAGAAAAAATTTTGAAAAATTTTTATGAAAAGACAATTTTTTTTCAACAATGTTCACTTTTAGTACGTAAAAAAACTTTCTTAGACAATTTTTAATGACGTTAGTTCCAAACTAAAAAAATTAGATAGTTTCGCAAAAAAAATTTATTTTTCACTGTATGAAATGTCTTGGAAAATGTTTTTTGAAAAGACAATGTTTTTTCAATAATGTTCATTTTTAGTACGTAAAAAAACTTTCTTAGACAATTTTTATGACGTTAGTACCAAACTAAAAGAATTAGATAGTTTCGCAAAAAAAAAATTATTTTTCACTGTATGAAATGTCTTAGAAAATTGTTGAAACATTTTTTTGAAAAGACAATTTTTTTTCAATAATGTTCATTTTTAGTACGTAAAAAAACTTTCTTAGACAATTTTTAATGACGTTAGTTCCAAACTAAAAGAATTAGATAGTTTCGCAAAAAAAATTATTTTTCACAGTATGAAATGTCTTGGAAAAATTTTTTTGAAAAGACAATTTTTTTCAATAATGTTCACTTTTAGTACGTAAAAAAACTTTCTTAGACAATTTTTAATGACGTTAGTTCCAAACTAAAAGAATTAGATAGTTTCGCAAAAAAAAATTATTTTTCACTGTATGAAATGTTTTAGAAAAATCTTTAAAAAATTTTTTTGGAAGGACAATTTTTTTTCAATAATGTTCACTTTTAGTACGTAAAAAAACTTTCTTAGACAATTTTTAATAACGTTAGTTCCAAACTAAAAGAATTAGATAGTTTCGCAAAAAAAAATTATTTTTCACTGTATGAAATGTCTTGGAATAATTTTTTTGAAAAGACAATTTTTTTCAATAATGTTCACTTTTAGTACGTAAAAAAACTTTCTTAGACAATTTTTAATGACGTTTGTTCCAAACTAAAAGAATTAGATAGTTTCGCAAAAAAAAATTATTTTTCTCTGTTTGAAATGTCTTAGAAAAATTTTTGAAAAATTTTTTTGAAAAGACAATTTTTTTTCAACAATGTTCACTTTTAGTACGTAAAAAAACTTTCTTAGACAATTTTTAATGACGTTAGTTCCAAACTAAAAAAATTAGATAGTTTCGCAAAAAAAATTTATTTTTCACTGTATGAAATGTCTTGGAAAATGTTTTTTGAAAAGACAATGTTTTTTCAATAATGTTCATTTTTAGTACGTAAAAAAACTTTCTTAGACAATTTTTATGACGTTAGTACCAAACTAAAAGAATTAGATAGTTTCGCAAAAAAAAATTATTTTTCACTGTATGAAATGTCTTGGAAAAATTTTTAAAAGTTTTTTTGAAAAGACATTTCTTTTTCAATAATGTTCACTTTTAGTACGTAAAAAAACTTTCTTAGACAATTTTTAATGACGTTAGTTCCAAACTAAAAAAATTAGATAGTTTCGCAAAAAAAATTATTTTTCACTGTATGAAAAGTCTTGGAAAATGTTTTTTGAAAAGACAATTTTTTTTCAATAATGTTCATTTTTAGTACGTAAACAACTTTCTTAGACAATTTTTTATGACGTTAGTTCCAAACTAAAAGAATTAGATAGTTTCGCAAAAAAAAAATTATTTTTCACAGTATGAAATGTCTTGGAAAAATTTTTGAAAAGTTTTTTTGAAAAGGCATTTTTTTTCAATAATGTTCACTTTTAGTACGTAAAAAAACTTTCTTAGACACTTTTTAATGACGTTAGTTCCAAACTAAAAGAATTAGATAGTTTCGCAAAAAAAAATATTTTTCACTGTATGAAAAGTCTTGGAAAATGTTTTTTGAAAAGACAATTTTTTTTCAATAATGTTCATTTTTAGTACGTAAAAAACTTTCTTAGACAATTTTTTATGACGTTAGTTCCAAACTAAAAGAATTAGATAGTTTCGCAAAAAAAATTATTTTTCACTGTATGAAATGTCTTGGAAAATTTTTTTCATAAAGCCATTTTTTTTCAATAATGTTTACTTTTAGTACGTAAAAAACTTTCTTAGACAATTTTTAATGACGTTAGTTCCAAACTAAAAGAATTAGATAGTTTCGCAAAAAAAAATTATTTTTCACAGTATGAAATGTCTTGGAAAAATTTTTGAAAAGTTTTTTTGAAAAGACATTTTTTTTCAATAATGTTCACTTTTAGTACGTAAAAAAACTTTCTTAGACACTTTTTAATGACGTTAGTTCCAAACTAAAAGAATTAAATAGTTTCGCAAAAAAAAATTATTTTTCACTGTATGAAAAGTCTTAGAAAAATTTTTGAAAGTTTTTTTTGAAAAGACAACTTTTTTCAATAATGTTCACTTTTAGTACGTAAAAAAACTTTCTTAGACAATTTTTAATGACGTTAGTTCCAAACTAAAATAATTAGATAGTTTCGCAAAAAAAAAATTATTTTTCACTGTATGAAATGTCTTAGAAAATTGTTGAAACATTTTTTTGAAAAGACAATTTTTTTTCAACAATGTTCACTTTTAGTACGTAAAAAAACTTTCTTAGACAATTTTTAATGACGTTAGTTCCAAACTAAAAAAATTAGATAGTTTCGCAAAAAAAATTTATTTTTCACTGTATGAAATGTCTTGGAAAATGTTTTTTGAAAAGACAATGTTTTTTCAATAATGTTCATTTTTAGTACGTAAAAAAACTTTCTTAGACAATTTTTATGACGTTAGTACCAAACTAAAAGAATTAGATAGTTTCGCAAAAAAAAATTATTTTTCACTGTATGAAATGTCTTAGAAAAATTTTTAAAAGTTTTTTTGAAAAGACATTTCTTTTTCAATAATGTTCACTTTTAGTACGTAAAAAAACTTTCTTAGACAATTTTTAATGACGTTAGTTCCAAACTAAAAGAATTAGATAGTTTCGCAAAAAAAATTATTTTTCACTGTATGAAAAGTCTTGGAAAATGTTTTTTGAAAAGACAATTTTTTTTCAATAATGTTCATTTTTAATACGTAAAAAACTTTCTTAGACAATTTTTTATGACGTTAGTTCCAAACTAAAAGAATTAGATAGTTTCGCAAAAAAAATTATTTTTCACTGTATGAAATGTCTTGGAAAATTTTTTTTATAAAGACAATTTTTTTTCAATAATGTTTACTTTTAGTACGTAAAAAACTTTCTTAGACAATTTTTAATGACGTTAGTTCCAAACTAAAAGAATTAGATAGTTTCGCAAAAAAAAATTATTTTTCACAGTATGAAATGTCTTGGAAAAATTTTTGAAAAGTTTTTTTGAAAAGGCATTTTTTTTCAATAATGTTCACTTTTAGTACGTAAAAAAACTTTCTTAGACACTTTTTAATGACGTTAGTTCCAAACTAAAAGAATTAGATAGTTTCGCAAAAAAAAATATTTTTCACTGTATGAAAAGTCTTGGAAAATGTTTTTTGAAAAGACAATTTTTTTTCAATAATGTTCATTTTTAGTACGTAAAAAACTTTCTTAGACAATTTTTTATGACGTTAGTTCCAAACTAAAAGAATTAGATAGTTTCGCAAAAAAAATTATTTTTCACTGTATGAAATGTCTTGGAAAATTTTTTTTATAAAGACAATTTTTTTTCAATAATGTTTACTTTTAGTATGTAAAAAACTTTCTTAGACAATTTTTAATGACGTTAGTTCCAAACTAAAAGAATTAGATAGTTTCGCAAAAAAAAATTATTTTTCACAGTATGAAATGTCTTGGAAAAATTTTTGAAAAGTTTTTTTGAAAAGACATTTTTTTTCAATAATGTTCACTTTTAGTACGTAAAAAAACTTTCTTAGACACTTTTTAATGACGTTAGTTCCAAACTAAAAGAATTAAATAGTTTCGCAAAAAAAAATTATTTTTCACTGTATGAAAAGTCTTAGAAAAATTTTTGAAAGTTTTTTTTGAAAAGACAACTTTTTTCAATAATGTTCATTTTTAGTACGTAAAAAAACTTTCTTAGACAATTTTTAATGACGTTAGTTCCAAACTAAAATAATTAGATAGTTTCGCAAAAAAAAAATTATTTTTCACTGTATGAAATGTCTTAGAAAATTGTTGAAACATTTTTTTGAAAAGACAATTTTTTTTCAACAATGTTCACTTTTAGTACGTAAAAAAACTTTCTTAGACAATTTTTAATGACGTTAGTTCCAAACTAAAAGAATTAGATAGTTTCGCAAAATGAAATTATTTTTCACTGTATGAAAAGTCTTGAAAAAATTTTTTTATAAAGACAATTTTTTTTCAATAATGTTCATTTTTAGTACGTAAAAAAACTTTCTTAGACAATTTTTAATGACGTTAGTTCCAAACTAAAAGAATTAGATAGTTTCGCAAAAAAAAATTATTTTTCTCTGTTTGAAATGTCTTAGAAAAATTTTTGAAAAATTTTTTTGAAAAGACAATTTTTTTTCAACAATGTTCACTTTTAGTACGTAAAAAAACTTTCTTAGACAATTTTTAATGACGTTAGCTCCAAACTAAAAAAATTAGATAGTTTCGCAAAAAAAAATTATTTTTCACTGTATGAAATGTCTTGGAAAGTGTTTTTTAAAAAGACAATGTTTTTTCAATAATGTTCATTTTTAGTACGTAAAAAAACTTTCTTAGACAATTTTTATGACGTTAGTTCCAAACTAAAAGAATTAGATAGTTTCGCAAAAAAAAAAAATTTTTCACTGTATGAAATGTCTTGGAAAAATTTTTTTATAAAGACAATTTTTTTTCAATAATGTTCACTTTTAGTACGTAAAAAAACTTTCGTAGACAATTTTTAATGACGTTAGTTCCAAACTAAAAAAATTAGATAGTTTCGCAAAATAAAATTGTTTTTCACTGTATGAAATGTCTTGGAAAAATTTTTTTGAAAAGACAATTTTTTTTCAATAATGTTCATTTTTAGTACGTAAAAAAACTTTCTTAGACAATTTTTAATGACGTTAGTTCCAAACTAAAAGAATTAGATAGTTTCGCAAAAAAAAATTATTTTTCACTGTATGAAATGTCTTGGAAAAAATTTTTTGAAAAGACAATTTTTTTTCAATAATGTTCATTTTTAGTACGTAAAAAAACTTTCCTAGACAATTTTTAATGACGTTAGTTCCAAACTAAAAGAATTAGATAGTTTCGCAAAAAAAAATTATTTTTCACTGTATGAAATGTCTTGGAAAATTTTTTTGAAAAGACAATTTTTTTTCAATAATGTTCATTTTTAGTACGTAGAAAAACTTTCTTAGACAATTTTTAATGACGTTAGTTCCAAACTAAAAGAATTAGATAGTTTCGCAAAAAAAAATTATTTTTCACTGTATGAAATGTCTTGGAATAATTTTTTTAAAAAGACAATTTTTTTCAATAATGTTCACTTTTAGTACGTAAAAAAACTTTCTTAGACAATTTTTAATGACGTTAGTTCCAAACTAAAAGAATTAGATAGTTTCGCAAAAAAAAAATTATTTTTCACTGTATGAAATGTCTTAGAAAATTGTTGAAACATTTTTTTGAAAAGACAATTTTTTTTCAATAATGTTCATTTTTAGTACGTAAAAAAACTTTCTTAGACAATTTTTAATGACGTTAGTTCCAAACTAAAAGAATTAGATAGTTTCGCAAAAAAAATTATTTTTCACAGTATGAAATGTCTTGGAAAAATTTTTTTGAAAAGACAATTTTTTTCAATAATGTTCACTTTTAGTACGTAAAAAAACTTTCTTAGACAATTTTTAATGACGTTAGTTCCAAACTAAAAGAATTAGATAGTTTCGCAAAAAAAAATTATTTTTCACTGTATGAAATGTCTTAGAAAAATCTTTGAAAAATTTTTTTGGAAGGACAATTTTTTTTCAATAATGTTCACTTTTAGTACGTAAAAAAACTTTCTTAGACAATTTTTAATAACGTTAGTTCCAAACTAAAAGAATTAGATAGTTTCGCAAAAAAAAATTATTTTTCACTGTATGAAATGTCTTGGAATAATTTTTTTGAAAAGACAATTTTTTTCAATAATGTTCACTTTTAGTACGTAAAAAAACTTTCTTAGACAATTTTTAATGACGTTTGTTCCAAACTAAAAGAATTAGATAGTTTCGCAAAAAAAAATTATTTTTCTCTGTTTGAAATGTCTTAGAAAAATTTTTGAAAAATTTTTTTGAAAAGACAATTTTTTTTCAACAATGTTCACTTTTAGTACGTAAAAAAACTTTCTTAGACAATTTTTAATGACGTTAGTTCCAAACTAAAAAAATTAGATAGTTTCGCAAAAAAAATTTATTTTTCACTGTATGAAATGTCTTGGAAAATGTTTTTTGAAAAGACAATGTTTTTTCAATAATGTTCATTTTTAGTACGTAAAAAAACTTTCTTAGACAATTTTTATGACGTTAGTACCAAACTAAAAGAATTAGATAGTTTCGCAAAAAAAAATTATTTTTCACTGTATGAAATGTCTTGGAAAAATTTTTAAAAGTTTTTTTGAAAAGACATTTCTTTTTCAATAATGTTCACTTTTAGTACGTAAAAAAACTTTCTTAGACAATTTTTAATGACGTTAGTTCCAAACTAAAAAAATTAGATAGTTTCGCAAAAAAAATTATTTTTCACTGTATGAAAAGTCTTGGAAAATGTTTTTTGAAAAGACAATTTTTTTTCAATAATGTTCATTTTTAGTACGTAAAAAACTTTCTTAGACAATTTTTTATGACGTTAGTTCCAAACTAAAAGAATTAGATAGTTTCGCAAAAAAAAAATTATTTTTCACAGTATGAAATGTCTTGGAAAAATTTTTGAAAAGTTTTTTTGAAAAGGCATTTTTTTTCAATAATGTTCACTTTTAGTACGTAAAAAAACTTTCTTAGACACTTTTTAATGACGTTAGTTCCAAACTAAAAGAATTAGATAGTTTCGCAAAAAAAAATATTTTTCACTGTATGAAAAGTCTTGGAAAATGTTTTTTGAAAAGACAATTTTTTTTCAATAATGTTCATTTTTAGTACGTAAAAAACTTTCTTAGACAATTTTTTATGACGTTAGTTCCAAACTAAAAGAATTAGATAGTTTCGCAAAAAAAATTATTTTTCACTGTATGAAATGTCTTGGAAAATTTTTTTCATAAAGCCATTTTTTTTCAATAATGTTTACTTTTAGTACGTAAAAAACTTTCTTAGACAATTTTTAATGACGTTAGTTCCAAACTAAAAGAATTAGATAGTTTCGCAAAAAAAAATTATTTTTCACAGTATGAAATGTCTTGGAAAAATTTTTGAAAAGTTTTTTTGAAAAGACATTTTTTTTCAATAATGTTCACTTTTAGTACGTAAAAAAACTTTCTTAGACACTTTTTAATGACGTTAGTTCCAAACTAAAAGAATTAAATAGTTTCGCAAAAAAAAATTATTTTTCACTGTATGAAAAGTCTTAGAAAAATTTTTGAAAGTTTTTTTTGAAAAGACAACTTTTTTCAATAATGTTCACTTTTAGTACGTAAAAAAACTTTCTTAGACAATTTTTAATGACGTTAGTTCCAAACTAAAATAATTAGATAGTTTCGCAAAAAAAAAATTATTTTTCACTGTATGAAATGTCTTAGAAAATTGTTGAAACATTTTTTTGAAAAGACAATTTTTTTTCAACAATGTTCACTTTTAGTACGTAAAAAAACTTTCTTAGACAATTTTTAATGACGTTAGTTCCAAACTAAAAGAATTAGATAGTTTCGCAAAATGAAATTATTTTTCACTGTATGAAATGTCTTGAAAAAATTATTTTATAAAGACAATTTTTTTTCAATAATGTTCATTTTTAGTACGTAAAAAAACTTTCTTAGACAATTTTTAATGACGTTAGTTCCAAACTAAAAGAATTAGATAGTTTCGCAAAAAAAAATTATTTTTCTCTGTTTGAAATGTCTTAGAAAAATTTTTGAAAAATTTTTTTGAAAAGACAATTTTTTTTCAACAATGTTCACTTTTAGTACGTAAAAAAACTTTCTTAGACAATTTTTAATGACGTTAGCTCCAAACTAAAAAAATTAGATAGTTTCGCAAAAAAAAATTATTTTTCACTGTATGAAATGTCTTGGAAAGTGTTTTTTGAAAAGACAATGTTTTTTCAATAATGTTCATTTTTAGTACGTAAAAAAACTTTCTTAGACAATTTTTATGACGTTAGTTCCAAACTAAAAGAATTAGATAGTTTCGCAAAAAAAAAAAATTTTTCACTGTATGAAATGTCTTGGAAAAATTTTTTTGAAAAGACAATTTTTTTTCAATAATGTTCATTTTAGTACGTAAAAAAACTTTCTTAGACAATTTTTAATGACGATAGTTCCAAACTAAAAGAATTAGACAGTTTCTCAAAAAATAATTATTTTTCACTGTATGAAATGTCTTGGAATAATTTTTTTGAAAAGCCAATTTTTTTTCAATAATGTTCACTTTTAGTACGTAAAAAAACTTTCTTAGACAATTTTTAATGACGTTAGTTCCAAACTAAAAGAATTAGATAGTTTCGCAAAAAAAAATTATTTTTCACTGTATGAAATGTCTTAGAAAAATCTTTGAAACATTTTTTTGAAAAGACAATTTTTTTTCAATAATGTTCACTTTTAGTACGTAAAAAAACTTTCTTAGACAATTTTTAATGACGTTAGTTCCAAACTAAAAGAATTAGATAGTTTCGCAAAAAAAAATTATTTTTCACTGTATGAAATGTCTTAGAAAAATTTTTGAAAAATTTTTTTTAAAGGACAATTTTTTTTCAATAATGTTCACTTTTAGTACGTAAAAAAACTTTCTTAGACAATTTTTAATGACGTTAGTTCCAAACTAAAAGAATTAGATAGTTTCGCTAAAAAAAATTATTTTTCACTGTATGAAATGTCTTGAAAAAATTTTTTTTAAAAGACAATTTTTTTTCAATAATGTTCACTTTTAGTACGTAAAAAAACTTTCTTAGACAATTTTTAATGACGTTAATTCCAAACTAAAAGAATTAGATAGTTTCGCAAAAAAAAAATTATTTTTCACTGTATGAAATGTCTTAGAAAAATTTTTGAATAAATTTTTTGAAAAGACAATTTTTTTTCAATAATGTTCACTTTTAGTACGTAAAAAAGCATTCTTAGACAATTTTTAATGACGTTAGTTCCAAACTAAACGAATTAGATAGTTTTGCAAAAAAAAAATTATTTTTCATTGTATGAAATGTCTTGGAAAAATTTTTGAAAAGTTTTTTTGAAAAGACATTTTTTTTCAATAATGTTCACTTTTAGTACGTAAAAAAACTTTCTTAGACACTTTTTAATGACGTTAGTTCCAAACTAAAAGAATTAAATAGTTTCGCAAAAAAAAATTATTTTTCACTGTATGAAATGTCTTAGAAAAATTTTTGAAAGTTTTTTTTGAAAAGACAACTTTTTTCAATAATGTTCACTTTTAGTACGTAAAAAATTTTTCTTAGACAATTTTTAATGACGTTAGTTCCAAACTAAAATAATTAGATAGTTTCGCAAAAAAAAAATTATTTTTCACTCTATGAAATGTCTTAGAAAATTGTTGAAACATTTTTTTGAAAAGACAATTTTTTTTCAACAATGTTCACTTTTAGTACGTAAAAAAACTTTCTTAGACAATTTTTAATGACGTTAGTTCCAAACTAAAAGAATTAGATAGTTTCGAAAAATGAAATTATTTTTCACTGTATGAAATGTCTTGAAAAAATTTTTTTATAAAGACAATTTTTTTTCAATAATGTTCATTTTTAGTACGTAAAAAAACTTTCTTAGACAATTTTTAATGACGTTAGTTCCAAACTAAAAGAATTAGATAGTTTCGCAAAAAAAAATTATTTTTCTCTGTTTGAAATGTCTTAGAAAAATTTTTGAAAAATTTTTTTGAAAAGACAATTTTTTTTCAACAATGTTCACTTTTAGTACGTAAAAAAACTTTCTTAGACAATTTTTAATGACGTTAGCTCCAAACTAAAAAAATTAGATAGTTTCGCAAAAAAAAATTATTTTTCACTGTATGAAATGTCTTGGAAAGTGTTTTTTGAAAAGACAATGTTTTTTCAATAATGTTCATTTTTAGTACGTAAAAAAACTTTCTTAGACAATTTTTATGACGTTAGTTCCAAACTAAAAGAATTAGATAGTTTCGCAAAAAAAAAAAATTTTTCACTGTATGAAATGTCTTGGAAAAATTTTTTTGAAAAGACAATTTTTTTTCAATAATGTTCATTTTAGTACGTAAAAAAACTTTCTTAGACAATTTTTAATGACGATAGTTCCAAACTAAAAGAATTAGACAGTTTCTCAAAAAATAATTATTTTTCACTGTATGAAATGTCTTGGAATACTTTTTTTGAAAAGCCAATTTTTTTTCAATAATGTTCACTTTTAGTACGTAAAAAAACTTTCTTAGACAATTTTTAATGACGTTAGTTCCAAACTAAAAGAATTAGATAGTTTCGCAAAAAAAAATTATTTTTCACTGTATGAAATGTCTTAGAAAAATCTTTGAAACATTTTTTTGAAAAGACAATTTTTTTTCAATAATGTTCACTTTTAGTACGTAAAAAAACTTTCTTAGACAATTCTTAATGACGTTAGTTCCAAACTAAAAGAATTAGATAGTTTCGCAAAAAAAAATTATTTTTCACTGTATGAAATGTCTTAGAAAAATTTTTGAAAAATTTTTTTTAAAGGACAATTTTTTTTCAATAATGTTCACTTTTAGTACGTAAAAAAACTTTCTTAGACAATTTTTAATGACGTTAGTTCCAAACTAAAAGAATTAGATAGTTTCGCTAAAAAAAATTATTTTTCACTGTATGAAATGTCTTGAAAAAATTTTTTTTAAAAGACAATTTTTTTTCAATAATGTTCACTTTTAGTACGTAAAAAAACTTTCTTAGACAATTTTTAATGACGTTAATTCCAAACTAAAAGAATTAGATAGTTTTGCAAAAAAAAAATTATTTTTCATTGGATGAAATGTCTTGGAAAAATTTTTGAAAAGTTTTTTTGAAAAGACATTTTTTTTCAATAATGTTCACTTTTAGTACGTAAAAAAACTTTCTTAGACACTTTTTAATGACGTTAGTTCCAAACTAAAAGAATTAAATAGTTTCGCAAAAAAAAATTATTTTTCACTGTATGAAAAGTCTTAGAAAAATTTTTGAAAGTTTTTTTTGAAAAGACAACTTTTTTCAATAATGTTCACTTTTAGTACGAAAAAAAAATTTCTTAGACAATTTTTAATGACGTTAGTTCCAAACTAAAATAATTAGATAGTTTCGCAAAAAAAAAATTATTTTTCACTGTATGAAATGTCTTAGAAAATTGTTGAAACATTTTTTTGAAAAGACAATTTTTTTTCAACAATGTTCACTTTTAGTACGTAAAAAAACTTTCTTAGACAATTTTTAATGACGTTAGTTCCAAACTAAAAGAATTAGATAGTTTCGCAAAATGAAATTATTTTTCACTGTATGAAATGTCTTGAAAAAATTTTTTTATAAAGACAATTTTTTTTCAATAATGTTCATTTTTAGTACGTAAAAAAACTTTCTTAGACAATTTTTAATGACGTTAGTTCCAAACTAAAAGAATTAGATAGTTTCGCAAAAAAAAATTATTTTTCTCTGTTTGAAATGTCTTAGAAAAATTTTTGAAAAATTTTTTTGAAAAGACAATTTTTTTTCAACAATGTTCACTTTTAGTACGTAAAAAAACTTTCTTAGACAATTTTTAATGACGTTAGCTCCAAACTAAAAAAATTAGATAGTTTCGCAAAAAAAAATTATTTTTCACTGTATGAAATGTCTTGGAAAGTGTTTTTTGAAAAGACAATGTTTTTTCAATAATGTTCATTTTTAGTACGTAAAAAAACTTTCTTAGACAATTTTTATGACGTTAGTTCCAAACTAAAAGAATTAGATAGTTTCGCAAAAAAAAAAAATTTTTCACTGTATGAAATGTCTTGGAAAAATTTTTTTGAAAAGACAATTTTTTTTCAATAATGTTCATTTTAGTACGTAAAAAAACTTTCTTAGACAATTTTTAATGACGATAGTTCCAAACTAAAAGAATTAGACAGTTTCTCAAAAAATAATTATTTTTCACTGTATGAAATGTCTTGGAATACTTTTTTTGAAAAGCCAATTTTTTTTCAATAATGTTCACTTTTAGTACGTAAAAAAACTTTCTTAGACAATTTTTAATGACGTTAGTTCCAAACTAAAAGAATTAGATAGTTTCGCAAAAAAAAATTATTTTTCACTGTATGAAATGTCTTAGAAAAATCTTTGAAACATTTTTTTGAAAAGACAATTTTTTTTCAATAATGTTCACTTTTAGTACGTAAAAAAACTTTCTTAGACAATTTTTAATGACGTTAATTCCAAACTAAAAGAATTAGATAGTTTCGCAAAAAAAAATTATTTTTCACTGTATGAAATGTCTTAGAAAAATTTTTGAATAAATTTTTTGAAAAGACAATTTTTTTTCAATAATGTTCACTTTTAGTACGTAAAAAAGCATTCTTAGACAATTTTTAATGACGTTAGTTCCAAACTAAACGAATTAGATAGTTTTGCAAAAAAAAAATTATTTTTCATTGTATGAAATGTCTTAGAAAAATTTTTGAATAAATTTTTTGAAAAGACAATTTTTTTTCAATAATGTTCACTTTTAGTACGTAAAAAAACTTTCTTAGACAATTTTTAATGACATTAGTTCCAAACTAAAAGAATTAGATAGTTTCGCAAAAAAAACTTATTTTTCACTATATGAAATGTCTTGGAAAAATTTTTTGAAAAAACAATTGTTTTTCAATAATGTTCATTTTTAGTACGTAAAAAAACTTTTTTAGACAATTTTTAACGACGTTAGTTCCAAACTAAGAGAATTAGATAGTTTCGCAAAAAAAAATTATTTTTCACTGTATGAAATGTCTTGGAATAATTTTTTTGATAAGACAATTTTTTTCAATAATGTTCACTTTTAGTACGTAAAAAAACTTTCTTAGACAATTTTTAATGACGTTAGTTCCAAACTAAAAGAATTAGATAGTTTCGCAAAAAAAAATTATTTTTCACTGTATGAAATGTCTTAGAAAAATTTTTGAAATATTTTTTTTAAAGGACAATTTTTTTCAATAATGTTCACTTTTAGTAGGTAAAAAAACTTTCTTAGACAATTTTTAATGACGTTAGTTCCAAGCTAAAAGAATTAGATAGTTTCGCAAAAAAAAATTATTTTTCACTGTATGAAATGTCTTGGAAAAATATTTTTAAAAAGCCAACTTTTTTCAATAATGTGCATTTTTAGTACGTAAAAAATCTTTCTTAGACAATTTTTAATGACGTTAGTTCCAAACTAAAAGAATTAGATAGTTTCGCAAAAAAAAATTATTTTTCACTGTATGAAATGTCTTAGAAAACTTTTTTGAAAAAACAATTTTTTTTCAATAATGTTCATTTTTAGTACGTAAAAAAACTTTTTTTGACAATTTTTAACGACGTTAGTTCCAAACTAAAAGAATTAGATAGTTTCGCAAAAAAAAATTATTTTTCACTGTATGAAATGTCTTGGAATAATTTTTTTGAAAAGACAATTTTTTTCAATAATGTTCACTTTTAGTACGTAAAAAAACTTTCTTAGACAATTTTTAATGACGTTTGTTCCAAACTAAAAGAATTAGATAGTTTCGCAAAAAAAAATTATTTTTCTCTGTTTGAAATGTCTTAGAAAAATTTTTGAAAAATTTTTTTGAAAAGACAATTTTTTTTCAACAATGTTCACTTTTAGTACGTAAAAAAACTTTCTTAGACAATTTTTAATGACGTTAGTTCCAAACTAAAAAAATTAGATAGTTTCGCAAAAAAAATTTATTTTTCACTGTATGAAATGTCTTGGAAAATGTTTTTTGAAAAGACAATGTTTTTTCAATAATGTTCATTTTTAGTACGTAAAAAAACTTTCTTAGACAATTTTTATGACGTTAGTACCAAACTAAAAGAATTAGATAGTTTCGCAAAAAAAAATTATTTTTCACTGTATGAAATGTCTTAGAAAAATTTTTAAAAGTTTTTTTGAAAAGACATTTCTTTTTCAATAATGTTCACTTTTAGTACGTAAAAAAACTTTCTTAGACAATTTTTAATGACGTTAGTTCCAAACTAAAAGAATTAGATAGTTTCGCAAAAAAAAATTATTTTTCACAGTATGAAATGTCTTGGAAAAATTTTTGAAAAGTTTTTTTGAAAAGGCATTTTTTTTCAATAATGTTCACTTTTAGTACGTAAAAAAACTTTCTTAGACACTTTTTAATGACGTTAGTTCCAAACTAAAAGAATTAGATAGTTTCGCAAAAAAAAATACTTTTCACTGTATGAAAAGTCTTGGAAAATGTTTTTTGAAAAGACAATTTTTTTTCAATAATGTTCATTTTTAGTACGTAAAAAACTTTCTTAGACAATTTTTTATGACGTTAGTTCCAAACTAAAAGAATTAGATAGTTTCGCAAAAAAAATTATTTTTCACTGTATGAAATGTCTTGGAAAATTTTTTTTATAAAGACAATTTTTTTTCAATAATGTTTACTTTTAGTATGTAAAAAACTTTCTTAGACAATTTTTAATGACGTTAGTTCCAAACTAAAAGAATTAGATAGTTTCGCAAAAAAAAATTATTTTTCACAGTATGAAATGTCTTGGAAAAATTTTTGAAAAGTTTTTTTGAAAAGACATTTTTTTTCAGTAATGTTCACTTTTAGTACGTAAAAAAACTTTCTTAGACACTTTTTAATGACGTTAGTTCCAAACTAAAAGAATTAAATAGTTTCGCAAAAAAAAATTATTTTTCACTGTATGAAAAGTCTTAGAAAAATTTTTGAAAGTTTTTTTTGAAAAGACAACTTTTTTCAATAATGTTCACTTTTAGTACGTAAAAAAACTTTCTTAGACAATTTTTAATGACGTTAGTTCCAAACTAAAATAATTAGATAGTTTCGCAAAAAAAAATTATTTTTCACTGTATGAAATGTCTTAGAAAATTGTTGAAACATTTTTTTGAAAAGACAATTTTTTTTCAACAATGTTCACTTTTAGTACGTAAAAAAACTTTCTTAGACAATTTTTAATGACGTTAGCTCCAAACTAAAAAAATTGGATAGTTTCGCAAAAAAAAATTATTTTTCACTGTATGAAATGTCTTGGAAAGTGTTTTTTGAAAAGACAATGTTTTTTCAATAATGTTCATTTTTAGTACGTAAAAAAACTTTCTTAGACAATTTTTATGACGTTAGTTCCAAACTAAAAGAATTAGATAGTTTCGCAAAAAAAAAAAATTTTTCACTGTATGAAATGTCTTGGAAAAATTTTTTTATAAAGACAATTTTTTTTCAATAATGTTCACTTTTAGTACGTAAAAAAACTTTCGTAGACAATTTTTAATGACGTTAGTTCCAAACTAAAAAAATTAGATAGTTTCGCAAAATAAAATTGTTTTTCACTGTATGAAATGTCTTGGAAAAATTTTTTTGAAAAGACAATTTTTTTTCAATAATGTTCATTTTTAGTACGTAAAAAAACTTTCTTAGACAATTTTTAATGACGTTAGTTCCAAACTAAAAGAATTAGATAGTTTCGCAAAAAAAAATTATTTTTCACTGTATGAAATGTCTTGGAAAAAATTTTTTGAAAAGACAATTTTTTTTCAATAATGTTCATTTTTAGTACGTAAAAAAACTTTCTTAGACAATTTTTAATGACGTTAGTTCCAAACTAAAAGAATTAGATAGTTTCGCAAAAAAAATTATTTTTCACTGTATGAAATGTCTTAAAAAAATTTTTGAAACATTTTTCTGGAAAAGACAATTTTTTTTCAATAATGTTCACTTTTAGTACGTAAAAAAACTTTCTTAGACAATTTTTAACGACGTTAGTTCCAAACTAAAAGAATTAGATAGTTTCGCAAAAAAAAATTATTTTTCACTGTATGAAATGTCTTGGAAAATGTTTTTTGAAAAGACAATTTTTTTTCAATAATGTTCATTTTTAGTACGTAAAAAAACTTTCTTAGACAATTTTTATGACGTTAGTTCCAAACTAAAAGAATTAGATAGTTTCGCAAAAAAAAAATATTTTTCACTGTATGAAATGTCTTGGAAAAATTTTTTTATAAAGACAATTTTTTTTCAATAATGTTCACTTTTAGTACGTAAAAAAACTTTCTTAGACAATTTTTAATGACGTTAGTTCCAAACTAAAAAAATTAGATAGTTTCGCAAGATAAAATTGTTTTTCACTGTATGAAATGTCTTGGAAAAATTTTTTTGAAAAGACAATTTTTTTTCAATAATGTTCATTTTTAGTACGTAAAAAAAAATTTCTTAGACAATTTTTAATGACGTTAGTTCCAAACTAAAAGACTTAGATAGTTTAGCAAAAAAAAATTATTTTTCACTGTATGAAGAATCTTAGAAAAATTTTTGAAAGTTTTTTTTGAAAAGACAATTTTTTTTCAATAATGTTCACTTTTAGTACGTAAAAAAACTTTCTTAGACAATTTTTAATGACGTTAGTTCCAAACTAAAAGAATTAGATAGTTTCGCAAAAAAAAATTATTTTTCACTGTATGAAATGTGTTGGAAAATTTTTTTGAAAAGACAATTTTTTTTCAATAATACTCATTTTTAGTGCGTAAAAAAATTTTCTTAGACAATTTTTAATCACGTTAGTTCCAAACTAAAAGAATTAGATAGTTTCGCAAAAAAAAATTATTTTTCACTGCATGAAATGTCTTATAAAAATTTTTGAAAAATTTTTTTGAAAAGACAATTTTTTTCAATAATGTTCACTTTTAGTACGTAAAAAAACTTTCTTAGACAATTTTTAATGACGTTAGTTCCAAACTAAAAGAATTAGATAGTTTCGCAAAAAAAAATTATTTTTCACTGTATGAAATGTCTTGGAAAAATTTTTTTATAAAGACAATTTTTTTTCAATAATGTTCATTTTTAGTACGTAAAAAAACTTTCTTAGACAATTTTTAATGACGTTAGTACCAAACTAAAAGAATTAGATAGTTTCGCAAAAAAAAATTATTTTTCACTGTATGAAATGTCTTAGAAAAATTTTTAAAAGTTTTTTTGAAAAGACATTTCTTTTTCAATAATGTTCACTTTTAGTACGTAAAAAAACTTTCTTAGACAATTTTTAATGACGTTAGTTCCAAACTAAAAGAATTAGATAGTTTCGCAAAAAAAATTATTTTTCACTGTATGAAAAGTCTTGGAAAATGTTTTTTGAAAAGACAATTTTTTTTCAATAATGTTCATTTTTAGTACGTAAAAAACTTTCTTAGACAATTTTTTATGACGTTAGTTCCAAACTAAAAGAATTAGATAGTTTCGCAAAAAAAATTATTTTTCACTGTATGAAATGTCTTGGAAAATTTTTTTTATAAAGACAATTTTTTTTCAATAATGTTTACTTTTAGTACGTAAAAAACTTTCTTAGACAATTTTTAATGACGTTAGTTCCAAACTAAAAGAATTAGATAGTTTCGCAAAAAAAAATTATTTTTCACAGTATGAAAAGTCTTGGAAAAACTTTTGAAAAGTTTTTTTGAAAAGGCATTTTTTTTCAATAATGTTCACTTTTAGTACGTAAAAAAACTTTCTTAGACACTTTTTAATGACGTTAGTTCCAAACTAAAAGAATTAGATAGTTTCGCAAAAAAAAATATTTTTCACTGTATGAAAAGTCTTGGAAAATGTTTTTTGAAAAGACAATTTTTTTTCAATAATGTTCATTTTTAGTACGTAAAAAACTTTCTTAGACAATTTTTTATGACGTTAGTTCCAAACTAAAAGAATTAGATAGTTTCGCAAAAAAAATTATTTTTCACTGTATGAAATGTCTTGGAAAATTTTTTTTATAAAGACAATTTTTTTTCAATAATGTTTACTTTTAGTACGTAAAAAACTTTCTTAGACAATTTTTAATGACGTTAGTTCCAAACTAAAAGAATTAGATAGTTTCGCAAAAAAAAATTATTTTTCACAGTATGAAATGTCTTGGAAAAATTTTTGAAAAGTTTTTTTGAAAAGACATTTTTTTTCAATAATGTTCACTTTTAGTACGTAAAAAAACTTTCTTAGACACTTTTTAATGACGTTAGTTCCAAACTAAAAGAATTAAATAGTTTCGCAAAAAAAAATTTTTTTTCACTGTATGAAAAGTCTTAGAAAAATTTTTGAAAGTTTTTTTTGAAAAGACAACTTTTTTTCAATAATGTTCACTTTTAGTACGTAAAAAAACTTTCTTAGACAATTTTTAATGACGATAGTTCCAAACTAAAAGAATTAGACAGTTTCTCATAAAATAATTATTTTTCACTGTATGAAATGTCTTGGAATACTTTT